>NC_084889.1:18648260-18948260 GCF_958979055.1 Alnus glutinosa
AAGACACTCGTACTCACATAACCCTATGCAGTAGTCATACCTTTAACTCTGACGTGTAACCCAACACGAACGCTTTCCAACCAGATCTTCCACCTGAAGGGGTTTTTTATGGATTCCTTTACCCTAGGGCCGACCAGTAAGATAGACTTTACACGAACAACTAAGCACACACTGGCACCGGCATGAGAGCTAGCGGATCTTCGATTCTCCCTAAACACCCTCTCAAAGCACTATAGAATTCACTGTCGAATTCTGTACAAAACACTAGCCTAGAGCTCCCTATTTATAGGCTTCAAGAGACCTCAAAAACTGCTGAGATTCGGACTCTGGCTAGCGAGCGTCTGGACGGAAAATAGCCTTGTCAGGACGATTTTCTGCGACATCCTTTCAGAAACAGCGTAATTTTATCTTTATTAGGTTCACGTCCGAACGGCTTGATCGAGCGTCCGGATAGTCTTCACCAAAATCATTTTCGTATTCAAACGGAACTCTGGAATATTCTGAACTATTGGACAACGTCCGAACATGTTGCCACGTCGTCCGGACGGCTTGTAGAGACTTCACAAACAGCATCGACTTCTGAAATCAGACTCCTTGTTGAATACTGATTGACCTAGGGTCCGGACGTTGTTGCTTTGACGTCCGAACATCTTCAATGTTTATCTGTGAGACACTGCGGGGCGTCCGGATGCCTTCGTAGGCCCGTCCGGACGATTGCACAGGAACCGGTTGTTTTTGTCTTGGATTTTGCAGGGATTCTTCATGGACATCTTCTAGCAGCTTGTGATCAGTTATTATCTTTGATTTGATCATTGTCTGAATAACATGAAGATTCTGAATTGAAAACCGACCATCCTGTTAAGATGAAACCATTACATAAAGTGTTTTTGTGTTATCCAGAATGTAGCCAATAAAATACTAACAAACTCTCCATTTGGCCATTCTGGGACAAAAACACTTGACCAGTTTGGAAACACATTCCCGGTCGAAATACCAAATACAACCAACCAAAAATGAAAATAGGAGAAAAGATTATGTTGTCAACGAGAAATCAGCACACACATGGATCTAAACCTGTGAAAATAGTCAGAGAGCTGAAAAAAAATATGCAAGCATATAGAAAAGAGTTAAATAATTTATAAGCAAAAATTTTCTACAGACAGAACTTTTTAAGCAGTAAACTTAACTCATGCAATGCGCGTGTGTGTGTGATAGCTTTCTCAATAAGGTATGAAGTTCACTGATATGACGTAAAACACCCGAATTTTCTAAACAAGAGAGAAAATCAATGTTTAGATCAGTCAAAAGTCAAACCTTATAATGATATGGCCTAGTTACCTTCATCTGATACACTTCCCCTAAGCTGCAGCACTTTTCTTTTACTATGTCATTTACTGACCATCTATTTCTGCAATGATGTGATCACTGACTGTTTCTTTAGGGACAAGATCAAGAACAGATTTATAGCATAAGCAGTGGATCTTTTTATTTATCCATTTGTATTCAGTTTTGCATGCATTTTATCACTTGGTGCTGCAACCTAGAAAGAATGCCAGAATTTATGGGTTCTAGGTTCAACTAGCGAGTTGGTCAATTTGACCATCTTAGAAAAAAAAAATCTCTCTCATTAGAATTTCCAGAAGCTAAACGTCAGAGAGAAGAAAAAAAATGTACCTTAGGGGAGCCTTGGATAGTGCACAATATTCATCGCATGAGAAAAACAACTATCTAGGAAAGATGCAGCAGGAAAATTCAGCACATATCAGATTTAGAAACCTAACCATAGGAATGTATATTTTATCAAAGCACAGTGAACTGTCAACACAAATAAATATACATGAGATAGCTGAAAGATGTTGTAGCAGAACCCTTGCAACAAATTCCCCCAATTTTTTTTTATTATTATTTTAAAAAAATCATGCAACCCACGGAAGAGACTAAGAGGAAAAGAAGAGTAGTATTCGAGCATGAATCAAAGACATGTCTAGGACATGTCACAAATACCAATGGAGTCTAGTAGATTCAAACCTGCTTCCATCAAGAGGTTTGGTAAGGATATCAGCCAATTGATTTTCTGTGGGAATAAACATAAGAGCTACTTCCCTGGATTCGACAAGGTCACAGATGAAATGATGTCGGATGTTGATGTGCTTGGTCCGAGAATGCTGACCTGGATTCTTTGAAATATTGATGGCACTGGTATTGTCACATTGAATGACCATAGTGTCTTGAGTGAAGTCATAATCACAGAGTAATTTCTTCATCCACAATAACTGGGTACAACAACTTCCAGCAGCAATATACTCAGCTTCTGTAGTGGAAAGAGAAATTGAGGCTTATTTTCGACTCATCCAAGCTACCAGATTTGTATCAACATAAAAACAACCACCAGAGGTGCTTTTCCTATCATCAGCATTTCCAGCCCAATCTGCATCAGAATATCCTGCAAGCACAAGATTTGTTTCTCTTGAAAAATAGATACCATAATTAACAATGGTATTTACGTACCTGATGATGTGCTTGACAGCAGTAAGATGAGATTCCTTAGGATTAGCTTGAAATCAAGCACAAACTCTGACACTAAAAGCAATATCTGGTCGACTTGCCGTAAGATAGAGAAGACTGCCAATCATACTTCTGTAAAGAGAAGGATCTACTTGTTTGCTTGTTGCATCAGCACTAATCTTGACATTTGAGCTCATGGGAGTACGAACATGGCTTTCCCATCCAGACCGAACTGTTACACCAGATCTTTTGCTTATTTAGCTTGAGAAATAAATATCCCTTCAGAAGTTTGTTTGACTTGCATCCCTAGAAAATAGGTCAACTCACCTATCATACTCATCTCAAATTCTTGTTTCATTTCTTCAACAAACTCATGAGCTTGAGAATCTAAGGTTGCTCCGAAGATGATATCATTTACATAGATTTGTGCAATGAGTTTGTGATTTCCTTGATTTCTAATGAAGAGAGTTCGATCTGCCTGTCCTCTTCTGAACCTTTTCTCCAGAAGATAAATGGTTAGTCTCTCATACCATGCTCGTGGAGCTTGTTTGAGACCATACAAGGCTTTCTTCAGTTTGTAGACATGATGAGGATAGTAAGGATCCAGAAATCCTTTTGCTTCCTCTACATAAACTTCTTCCTGAAGAATGCCATTCAGAAAAGCACTCTTGATCTGATGTAGGATCAGTTTCTTCAGAAGGTACAGCATCAGGTGAGTCAGGAAGAACATCTGCTGCTATAGGAGAGATAGGAAGAATAGATACAGGTTCTACTGCTGTAGAGGAAGTCTCACTTATATTACCTGTGAGAGAAAGTAGTGTCTCTAGGGTGGATTGAGAAATCTCCCCCTTGCTATGTGCCCTAATCTCATCATCAATGACCACATTTATGGACTCCATCACTATTTATGTTCTGGTGTTATAGACTCTATAGGCACGACTATTAGTGGAGTATCCCAAGAATATGCCTTCATCACTTTTGGGATCAAACTTTCCCAGATTTTCCCTGTCTCGTAGAATATAGCATATACTGCCAAAAGTCCAGAAATATTTAACAGTGGGTTTCTTACCTCGCCAAATCTCGTATGGAGTCTTGCTAGTTTCTGGCCTCAGGTAGACTCTATTGATGATATGACATGTAGTATTGATCGCTTCTCCCCAAAAATATTGAGCAAGATTTTGAGAGTGAATCATTACTCGACCATTTCCTGTAAAACTCTGTTTTTTCGCTCCACAACCCCATTTTGTTGAGGAGTAATAGGAGAAGAAAACTCTTGTTGAATGCCATACGAGTGACAGTATTCTTCAAACCGAGCATTCTCAAATTCTTTGCCATGATCACTGCGAATCCTCATGATAGGACAATTTTGCCTTATCTGAATTTTTTCGAACAACTGCTGAGCAGCTTCAAAAGCATCAGATTTTTCCGGAAGAAGAAGAACCCAAGTGTACCGGGAATAGTCATATACAATAACCAGAATATATTTCTTCCCAACCGAGACTAGAGGTTCGGGTGTGACCCATGAGATCTATATGCAGCAATTCTAAACTACTGGAAGTAAGGATACCTGATGTTTTCTTGTGAGCAGTACGAGTCTGTTTTCTCAGCTGGCATGGACCACAAACTCCTTTGCCAGTATCTTTCATTTTAGGAAGATCTTTGACAACTTCCTTGCTTGCAATTTTGAACATGTTGGTGAAATTTAAATGACACAATCGTTGATGCCATAGATCACTTTCATCAATGGTAGCTTTATTGCAGATGATTTGAGAATCTGAAGAGAGATTTGGAATGCCATAACAGTTGTCACTAATCCTCTCTCCTCCCATTAGCCATTTTTCATTGATGTCAAGATGTTGCATTCCTTTTTAGAGAATTGGACAACCAGGTCATCATCACACAATTGGCTGATACTGAGAAGATTTGCCTTGAGACCCTATACATATAGGGCTTTTTGAGATACTTCTAACCCTGGAATGTTAATCTGCCCATTTCCAATCACTTTGGCTTGGCTTCCATCTCCAAAAGTAATTCTTCCTCCTTTAGCCATTTGAATATCTTTAAGAAGTGCCCTGTCACCTATCATATGTTTGGAACAAGCACTATCCAAATACCACAAGCAAGTATCTATGACTTTAAAAGCAGTATGAGCAACTAAACATAGATTGTCACTTTTCTTAACCCAAACATGTTTATTAGAGACATCTTTTTCCTTTTTGGCCATGACTGATTTTTTCTTAAAAAGGGTAGGATTCTCTAATTTTTCACTAATGAGTTTTACTTGATCACATAGATTATTGATCTGATTTCTAATATTAGGCTCATTATCCCTAAAAACATGTTTTTTATCCCATGGTTTCTGAGAGCGTATTTGAAAGCAGTTAGGACGAGTATGACGAATAATACCACAATAATGACAAGTAGGGATAGATTTGTACCTTTTATCTCTATTCCTACTAAGCGAATAATGAGCAGACATGCCAGGCTTAACAAACATAGTTCTATAAGCAGGCATAGCATGTGAGGAAGATGTAGTATTATTATCACTCATATCACAAGATTTTTCCATTAGAAACAAAGAAGTCAATAAAAGATCACACTCAAGAAATAAATCTTAACCAGAGTGTACCAAGTTCTGATACTAATTGAAAATATTTATTGACTAATTTCAATCAAGTGTGTGTGTTTGTGTGCAAACAAATATCTTAAATGCTGAATTTAAATAAGACAAGATATTTGTTACAAAGTGGAAACTCTATGAAGAGAAAAAACCACTCTAGGGTAGCCAAACCCAGGAAATCCACTATCTAAAAACAAAGCTAGTTACAAGACACTCGTACTCACATAACCATATACAGTAGTCATACCTTTAACTCTGACGTGTAACCCAACACAAACGCTTCCCAACCAGATCTTCCACCTGAAGGGTTTTTGATGGATTCCTTTACCCTAGGGCCAACCCCTAAGATAAATTTCACATGAACAACTGAGCACACTCTAGCACCAGCTTGAGAGCTAGCGGATCTTCGATTCTCCCTAAACACCTTCTCAAAGCACTATGGAATTCACTGTCGAATTCTGTACAAAACACTAGCCTAGAGCCCCTATTTATAGGCTTCAAGATACCTCAAAAACTGCTGAGATTCGGACTCTGGCTGGCGAGCTTCCGAATGGAAAATAGCCTTGTTCGGACGGTTTTCTGTGATATCCTTTCAGAAACAAAGTAATTTTATCTTTATCAGGTTCACGTCCGGACGGGTTGACCGAGCGTCCAAACGGTCTTCGCTAAAATCCTTTCCGCATTAGAACGGAACTCTGGAATATTCTGAACTACTGGACATCGTCCGGACGTGTTACCACGTCGTCCGGACGGCTCGTAGAGACTTCCCAAACAGTGTCGACTTTTGAAATCAGACTCCTTGTTGAATACTGATTGACCTAGCATCCAGACGGTGTTGCTCTGACGTCTGAACGTCTTCAATGTTTATCTGTGAGACACTGTGAGGCGTCTGGTCGCCTTCAAAGGCCCGTCCTGATGGTTTCACAGGAACCGGTTGTTTTTGTCTTGGATTTTGCAAGGATTCTTCATGTACATCTTCTAGCAGCTTGTGATCAGTTATTGTCTTTGATTTGATCATTGTCTGAATAACATGAAGATTCTGAATTGAAAACTGACCATCTTGTTAAAATGCAACCATTACATAAAGTGTTTTTATGTTATCCAGAATGTAGCCAATAAAATACTAACACAAGTGATGTAGGACGTCATAGCCAAGGTCTTGATGTAGATCCAACACAATTCCCATTTGAAGTGGCTACCAAAGCGAAACATCAGCAACTATAGATCTAAGGGTTCTTAGTGTCGATTCCATTGAGACTACGACCATGATACCGAAGATTGTTCCGAGCTTTGTAGCCAACTGGAAAAGTTGAAGTTCGTAGCAAGTGACGATCGGTTGATTGATCATCAGATAAACCTAAGGGATTCGAGGAAGTACAGGGACGAGCGACCCCGGTGGGGGGGAGAACCATGGTACAGCTCCTGCCAATGAGATTAGCACCATTGTTGGGGGCTTTGCATGAAGGGGCTCCTCCAACACCTTCAAGAAATCAATTGCTTGGTGCTTACGCTCAGAGGAGGTATGTGTAGGGAATATGGTATAAACGTCAAATGCATGGAGAGAAAAAAAAAATAAGAATAAAAATAAAAAATCCCAAACCAAGATCAAACTTTATGAAGAATATGAGAAGAACCATGCTTTTTTAATATGAACAACAAAAGTAAGAACACCTACTTGTTTGTACGACCACTCCTTACTTATTGGACAAAATGTTTCTTCTTGCTCCTCCAATGGTAAGTCCAGCGTGTTGCTTCTGGCACATGTGGTATATTGTTATTGAAAACTGAGATAATCTATAAGAGTGTGATGAATGGTGTGACTTGTATTTGATGATGTGTTGGTGTGTGAACATAATGATATGAGAATAATATTATTGAATCTTGCATGCATGTATGTTTGTGTGCATTGTTTACTTAGTGAGTCTTATACCAATAAAGCTTTGATACTTCTTATTGAGGAGGTAAACTCACACTTTCACCTATACAGATGTGGTTACTACCACAACCATATAGATGGAACTTCTTTAGATGCAGGTACTTGTGATGCAGAGGATGACTTCGTTGCAAACTACTTGGAGTACTACGACTAAAGCATGTCGCTTGAGTCGTATGGGTGTCAAACTTGGATAGTTCCTTTTGATGCATATTTTGTATATGGCTAGTGTGACTTGTAACACTTAGTTAATAGTCATTCTTTTGTTATGTATAACTCATGCTTATGCCTTAAACAAATAGACGGTAATTGGCTCTTTTGTGTAATGAACAGTTTATATTTATCATGTTGACTTCCGTAGTTAGATTTGTATTCCGCTCCATGAATTCTATTACTCTGATATATCAGGTACATGCTAAGGAATGTGTACTATGAGATGGCTTAGTGACACGTAGTCATGCCACTGTGATGACTCATTTGTATGTTTTCAAAAAAAAAAAAAAAAAAAGGGTCGTCACAGGGGAGGAGGAGGTGCTCCTATTGATATTGACCGCTTTTTATTCACATAGTCAGCAACCGCTTCTTTGATCCCTTGCTCAGCAATGGTGGCAGAGTGCACCATTTTAGTGTAGCTAGTGAGATCGAGGAAAGCAACCCTCTCTTTAATTCTCTGCGTTAAGCTGCAGAGAAACCTTTCAGCCTTGGTTTGCTCGCCAAGGATGAGGTATGGAGCATACCTCGAAAGCTTTAGAAACTCATCCGAATACTGCTCGATTGACATGTTTCCTTGCTTGAGATCTTGAAATTATCGAGCACATTGTTGTCGTTGTGCTCGAGGGAAGAATCAGTCATTGAACTCTTTCTTGAACCGATCCCATGTGATTGAGACACCAGGGCCCAATTCTTCAGCTAGAAGGACTTTAGTGGATTTCCACCAATAGCTAGATTCTCCATACAACATAAGCCTTGCGTAGTTGACCTTCTGACTATCGGTGCACCTAAGTGTATCTGCAAGGTCCTGGAAATTGGTAATCTAGTTATCAGCTGCTAAGGGTTGTGCACTCGCATCAAACACAAGTGAGTTGTGTCTGAAGAAGTTGGCAGATGAACAATTGATCGTTTCATGGCATTCGCCCTGTTTAGGCATGGCGGCCATCATGGTCATCATGAATTGAGTAGCATTGGCCCAAAACTGAGCCATATCAGGCATCTGAGGTAGAGGCGAATGAGGTGGTGGAGGAGAAGGAGGTGGCATAATACCATCCCCATCATTCACCGATTCCTCATCCTCATGTCGAAGAAGTGGTCTTTGTCTAGGCAGTATAACTCTGTGCCATCACATTGAAGTTAACCCACCAATGTGAGAGTGGAAGAGGTGCCACATAAACAAATACAAGTTATATCGAATGCATTAATAATCATGCAATGCACACAAGGGATTCCTATTTAAGTTTTCATATCATAAGTCTTTGTTATATGCTTTTAGAATCCTAAGGCTCTGGTGTTACACTTGGACTCTAAGACAACTCTAGACTCTACTTTCCTAACGACCCTCAGAGCTAACTGCTCTGATATCATAAGTTGTGACAACCCCCCTTTTTTTTATACAAAATAGAATCGTCACAGTGGCATAATAATTAGTCACAAAGCCAACTCAATGTACACATCCCATAATATGTACCTGATATATCAAAGAACAACAACTATGCAACAGAAACTAATTTCATAAAACTAACAAGTGCTAATTACAACAATAGAGCCATACTATGTCTATCTGTTTAAAGCTTAATTAAAACATTAATTACATCAAAGGAATGGCTGTACAAAACACGTGTCACATGCGATACAAGCCATATACAAAATGTTTACAAAAGTGGACTATCCGAGTCCGACACACTTGCGACCAATTGCGAAGAGCCTCAGTCGTAGTATCCTAAGTACATAGCCACAAGGTCCTCATCGACGTCTACAGTATCTGCAGCCAAAGCATTAACATCTACATGATCATATTGGTAGCCACGTTTGCATAGGTGAAAGTATGAGTTCACCAACTCAATAGCATAATACACACTGGTTTTCACAATGAGCCAACCATTTCCATCCTACCATATGTTTACAATAACGGTTACTTGTGGATTGATAGTTTTGTATAAAAGGATTCTTAGCCAATAAAGAAAACATGGTGTTTGGTTCATAATCAAATAAGCTACATTATACACATCAATACATATATATCATGTGACTTAGATATTCTCGTATACAAGCTTTCCAAACCTTTGGGGAAATACAAGCATACAAGGATATCTAAAGAAATGGTCAATGCTATGTCTCAGTCTTATGCGCATACAAGTCATCTGAACCTTTGAGGAATTCAAATATACGCATACTCCCAAACATGACATCATGGGAAAAACATTCCAAAACATTACATCTCAACCAATTCAATCAATGTCATATCTCGGTCGTACATGCATACATGACATTCCGAACCTTTGGGGAACTCATGTAATACGTGCACTCCAAATACATGACATTTCATGAAATCTACTCAACGTCATTACTCGATCACACATGCATACATGACATTTCGAACCTTTGGGGAACTCATGTTATACATGCACTCCAAATACATGCCATCTCATAGAACACAAATGCAAACTAGTCGAATATCACTATACATATGTTCTCCGTCCCATACCAGAAAACATATGCATACTAATACGTCTAGCATGAAATCCTTTTCCAAATCATGCCACACATCACCATGCTATGCATGCTCTTGTTCTATTTTCTTGTTTCTTTTCCTACAAGGCATCAATACAAGGACTTGTTTATGTTGCTAGGAGCATCAACTTTCTGGTCCTACACTTGTTTTGAAGCCAGGAGCATCAACTCTCTTGTCTTACTGTTTCTGATACTAGAAACATCAACTCTCTAGTCTTACTGTTTTTGATGCCAGGAGCTTCAACTTTCTGGTCTTACACATGCTCTGCCTGCAAGGCTTCAACCCCAGGTCTTGTTCAGCGTTCATGATTTTGTTATGCTAGTGCTTCAACATTATCTGTGCTTTGTGCTCATGCTATCACATACGCAAATCATCCTATCTCATGCTTTTTCATAAACCATCATCAAAACATGTATCACATAACTTTTCTCAATCCACATGTTCTCAAACATAACTTAAGAGCTCATACTTCATCAAAACATCATTTTAACATAATCAAAACAATCCACATGCATATATCATATAAAAATACTATTGGCTCGAGATTATCAAATCATATCATTTACTTTGCATAAAACATTATAAAGTTCTCCGTGAGTAAATACTCCCTTTAGCTGCTCGGTATATGGCTTAATGATGGATCCCCAACAAAAGCCTTACAATGTACCATTGCATAAACACATTGCATGACACATCAAAATTTAACCCATAGTATTTTCTAACTCTAAACCTCACTTAGCTCTTGAATTGCTCAAGAATTAAACCCATGAAAACCCCATAAAACTTCTAGAGTTCCATTTGACAACCCATTAACTAACAATACTAATCCATAAGATTATCTTAGGGTTAGGCACAAAAAATCACTAATTTGAACACTTAAGACAATACTAGAGTTTTTGGGTCTTACCTTGATTTCTCACCAAAATGCAACCCAAAGCTTGGAAATGACCAAGAACACTCTAAGATACACAAAACCTAGAGAAAATTGAGAGATTAAACTCAAACTCTCAAAAATCAACACAAATCTAGAGGAACTTGGATTTTCAAGTTTAATTGGTGAAAACATAGATCTTGCTCGCGGATCACGTTTCCTGTCACACCCCCGTTTTGGGAAATAAGGGGAAACGCGAACTTGAGCCTAAAATTACATTTACATAAAGCACACCTCTTTTAATAATAGATCTTAATCATTTATTTTATTTAAATGAACATAAAGGTAGCTTTTTACAATGCTATAAATTTCAAAAGGGAAACATACTATACAATTCAAAGGTTACATCAGTCCCCCAACAATCTATTTGCTCTTAGCGAGGTCTATGCCATTACCAAAAAGTGACTCTGATTATTGCATCCTGAAAAAGGTTGTACGGGTAAGGGGTGAGTTCGACAACTCATTAAGTAATACAACAAAACATATGAGAGTATAAAAATCACCATTTGGTATTTTAGAATTCTCAGAGTCCACATATAGAAATATCAGCATCAATAAGAAATATGCATATGAAATCATCATTCATAATGTGTAAGTTTTGTCAACCACTGGCCCACTTTCGCATTTTTACCATGAGCGGTGCACGTTGGGCTCGTCCAAATGACCGATCCCGAAGGACCCATAAGCTCATCCTGTCGTCACAGGGGAGAGCTGCCGGGTTAGGAAGCTCCCTAGGTGAGGACCCCCCGGCCGATAACCCCACACTTTTAATGTGGTTGCCCCGCTACCCATCATCAGCAGCATAAGATCCGGATCACAGCATTATGGTACCGTGGGACAAAACTTTGTGTGATGCACATAAAACATACGTTCAGCATAGTTTCATCATCTTGCTCATATAGTGCACATATAACATATATACATTGAGAATCATAATCTCATCATCATCTTCATTCATATAGTGCACATGTAACATATACTCATCAGCTTCATTCATCTATGTGATTCACAGGTAACATATTCATATACTCATCAGCTTTATTCATATAGTGCACATATAACATACAATCATCAGCTTCATTCATCTATGTGATTCACAGGTAATATATTCATTATTTCATACTTGAGATAATAGAACAAATAATATTTAAGTGAAAGAATCTTTTGAAAATTCCCGACATTTTTCTTTTGGAAAAGTTTTATTTAAAATTTCGCCGAGGTTTAAAGTTGTGTTCCTTACCTGGACTTGCCATTAGCGTCGGGGTCGAGCTTTTACCTAAATAAATTGAAAGAAGAAGCTTAGGAGAATATTCTGGAATTTGAAGCCTACAACTTAATTAAAGTATACTTTGTATATATATACTACAAAACACTTAACTAGGGACTCCAAATTGTACGGCCTGTCAACAACCATAAATCCACATTATTACTTAATGACTAAACCACCAACAAGTGTGACTCACTCAGCCCAATCACAGCAAATCTTCCAAAAATAATAGCAACCCTCATGAATAACCCAATCCTTAGTCCTAAAAGTCCATGACCCCAACATCCTGATATTAAATCAAACTCATACCAATAAAATCTAGCAAGTACTAAAACAAGAAATGTATGTGTACTTTAGCATAAGATTCAACTAGACATTCATGAAATCTTAATCGCATAAATTCTCAAATCGACAAATTCATAACTCATACCAAAGTCATTTTCCAATATCATCTTCCAAAATAAATCACCCAAACCATTTACGAAAACATCAATTGAAAATCACACAAGTTAGTCAAGAAAAAAAATCAAAGAATCATAATTACCCAACAATGCATCTATTTAGTACTTCTCACAAAATCCTCTATAAATAACTCCAAACTCAATTTACAACTTGATGTGATTTTTTTCTTACTTCAATAATAATACCACTCGCAATAGAACGAATCGTTGTAGGATAATGTCTATATTGAGGGTGTCGATCCACAGGGAATGTATTAGTTGCATGCATCAAGCTTTAATAAAATCGGTCCTAATTTATCCTTTGGAGAGTATGTTGTTTTTGTGATTTTCAAGTTGTAAACTACTGACAAAAATTAAATTCTACAAAGTAAATTAAAGTTGTATGAAATGATATAGGAAACTAGGGAATTGATTTCACCGCTATCCTTGTACCAATGGCCATCACATTAATATGGGACATTCTTTATAGGCATGATATTACCCGTGTGCGGTTGTCAAGCGCACAACAAGGTGTCAAAAAAATACCATCATTAAAAATAAGCATACCCCATCCTAAGATTAGTACGGATCATCTACCTAAGCTAGGGTGTAGCATCATCCGTCTATCCTAGGCATGAGGTATCAAATTTATTAACTTAGCTACATGCAAACAATGATTAAGTGTAGCCCATCCTAAGATTAGTACAAATCATCTACCTAAGCTAGGGTGTAGCATCATTTGTCTATCCTAGGCATAAACTATCAAAACCTCTTGTTGCATGTTCAAATAATACCATTGCATAACCATTACATTTACCATCTTTTGAACAATAAACATAATTTGAGCACAATCAAAATGATAAGCTTTCTAGATAAACATTTCATCATGATTACATTTAACTTTAAAACCAATTACAAAAATGTAATTCTCATAGTTATACAATCATCAATGCCCAAAATAAATATCCCAAAATAAAACACAATTAAGCCATTGATACTTGGATAGGGTTTATCAAAACCCTAGGGAGAGCTTTAGCCACACATGGAGGTCCTTTGAGAATTTGGAGTTGAAAAGTCGTCCATCCCCTTGCTGTCCACCGAAAAACAGTTGGAAAAATGGTGCTGGAATTCTCCTCCAGCAGCCTACTGTCCACTCCCTTCCAGGAGCTTCCCCCCCCCCCCCCCTTACAAATGGACGTGGTCTCCTTTTTATTCTTTTTTTTTTTTTTAAATAAGCTCTCCCCTTTTCTCTCTTTTTTGTCCTTGCTGCCAGCTTGGGGAATGGAGCAGCCCATGCTGCTTTTCTATCCAAGGAGAGCTTGCTGTCCTTAGGTAAGCTGCTGGCCAAAAGGTGCATGCTCCAGCTGCCTTGGAGAAGCTGCCCATCACTAAGTGCTGCTGTCCAGCAGCTTTGACAGCATTGGGAGCTATCCATCTTGGGAGTTGCTGTCATTTCTGGTTGGAGATTCGGTGCTGGCCTTGTTAGGAGAGACTTGTATGGGGAGACAACAGAGAGAGAGAGAGAGGGCTGCTGGTTTGGGGCCTCACGCGTGCTGCATTGTTGTGGAGAAAAAAATCTGTCCAAGCTTTCTCAGAATAAAACCATTAATTCGACCAGCAAACGTGATTGCATGCCATTTTCTTCCAATGACCCAATAAACACTAAAACACTAAAATTTGCAAAAGATATTAGAAATTGACCAAACTAAAGGTTTACCAAGTGCAAATTAAGGGGTTCAAATATACAATATTTGTGACTTATCACAACTCAATTTTTAAGAATAATATTCCTGCTGTCAAGATCCTAATTCAACAGTAGTATCCATCACTAAATCATCAATACTTGAAAGTTATACTTTGAATTAACAAATATAAATTCAACAAATCCCTAACAAAATTGAAGTATCCAAAATCTTCAATAACTATTCTGTTTTCTACATACCATCATTCACAAACTACTCAAAATCAAGTCTCAAATCAACCCCCATCCACAACTTAATTAAATAAGAGAAGTATCCAAAATCATGTTAGCACCTAATGAGTCGAATCAAAACATAATCCAAACACAAATATCATTTAGCCTCTACATAATCCAAACATCACAAACAATAAGTCAAAACCCATAAAATACCCATAATCTGCCACAAAACCTCAAACTAATAAATATACAATCAACCAAAATCTCAAAATCCTCAATTTCATAAACACATAATCATCCTACCAACATACTTAAACACAGGGAACAACACTACCCATACAACCGATCAACTATAACACCCCTAAACCAGTACACGGCCAAACAGGGAAATACAACACCCAAAACTACACAAAAACCCATTTCAGTCCATATGCCCAACCGGCAAGCAAGACCCAAAACAACGCTCAAATATTCCAACCAACAAATACAATCTTTCCAAACAATCAACCCTCAAAATTAACAATAATCACAATCCCAGAAAATCATCAAACACACTGTAAATCAACAACTGTAAATTAAATCATAGAAATTATTTACCTTGATAATTTTTCATAGAAAATCGCTAGAAAAGGGGTAGAATCAGCAAGGTAATGATTTTCTACATTGTTTGCCAGAAAAACACCCTGAGTCGCCGGAATTTGCCACTGGAAGCCACCGGATCTCTCTCTCGGTTTGGTCTGGGTCACGGGTCTCACGGTCACGGGTCTTACGGGTTGCTGGGCAATCCACTACCGACGAAAACCATCGGAAAACAGCCTCCAAACACCGAAAATCGCACCGAACTTCGCCACTGAAGACCGGGTCGCAAGGGTTCTCCCGGATTCGTCGGGTTCGGCTCACGAGTCACGGGTCCAAGCTCCTAGGTTCCACCGGAGTCGACCCACCGGTAGCACTGGCCGGAACTCGAGTTGCCGGCGTCAATCCATGGAGGATCGACCTCTGATCTCTCTCTCGATCTCTGTCTCTCCTTCTCTCCCGATCTCTAGGCCTTATCTCTCTGTCTCCCTCTCAATCTCAGATTCCCTCTCTCTCGATATCTCTCTCCCTGTTTCACTCTCTCTCTCAGGTTCTCTCCCTCAACCAATCTCTCTTTCTCATCTCTAATCTCACTCTCTCGGTCTCTCTTTGTTTTGGCAAGAGAAGAGGGAAAACAAGGAGAAAAGAAGAAGAAAAAAATAAGAGGAAAGGAGAAGGAGAGAAGAAAGAATAAAAGAGGAAGACAACTTGCACAGCAAGTTGTTAGATTTTATTTTTTTTTTTTCTACGGCTTGTTGATTAAGTTAACTTATTTGATAAGTTTTTATATTATTATATAATTTAATCTACAAAATATCTTTAACTTAACTTAATACTTAAGTTTTGTAAGATTTTTATCAAAAACTTACTAATTACTTTTTACCACTGATATTTTTATCTCACATTTTTACTATTTTAAACTAATTGATTAAAAATCAATCTAAATCCATTTTGAGTTCAGTTCGTTTCATTGTTAATATTATTTTCTGAACAACATTATTACACTGATAATATTATTATAATAAATAATATTGTGCCAATAATAATTTAAAATCTGGGGCATTACATTTTCGGTGTCGAATTTGAGTTTAGAAACTTCAATATACTAGGATTTAGGGTTTTGAAGGAATAACCCTAAAAAAATGAGAGAAAATGGTGTGAGAGAGGAAGTAATTTCGAAGAAATGATTCTAAAAATCGCCATTGAGCATTTTTAACAAAGGCCTGTCCGAACACATAAGTGGCATGTCTAGACACGCGTGCATGGATTCGCAAATGGTAACTTTTTGTAATTATGACATAACAAATCACTCTCCTAAAGAAAGAAGGATTGCTTATCAAAAGGAACCACCTAAAGTAACAAATCCTTGTAATTATGACATAACCACTAAATTAGCAATGCCTGCCTTACTAGGCATCCAATCAAGCTAAAAACACAATTATATAAGGTTTGGGGTGTAAATCCGACTGGTTATAAATGGTACCGAGAAACCGACTTGGTACCAGGTTGGAAATAACCAGTGACTACCCTACTGGAGCGGTTACCGGTTTTAGCAATTATATATATATATATATATATATATATATATATATATATATATATATATATATATATATATATATATAATAAAATAATAAAAATATATATTAAAATAAGAAAACGGTGTCTGTTTTCTACATCTTCCTTTAGATTTGTTTTTTATTTTCTTTCCCTCTGGAATGGAGCATTATGTCTGCCTTTAGCTTTCCTTGTCTTCGCATTAAACAAAATACTCAACAAAGTAATCTACTTTTTCCCCTTAAGAGCATTCCTAGTAGCCTCATCAGAATAGCTTTTTAGCTATTTTGATGAGCTAATTTGATGAAAACACTAAAAAATCACTCCCAACAACCTCACCACTTTAACCAAAAAGTTTTGGTGAGTGAAAATACTCACCAACTTTAATAAGTAATATTCACTCACCAACTCTCTCACCAATTTTGTTTCTCATTTCTCTCTCACATGATCAACACACTTTTTTTCTTTTTTCTCCCATTTTCTTCTCCCATCTCCCATCTCTCTCACACGAGAATGTCCTTATTTCATGGACATGAAGGTTTCTTTGTCCCTGACATAACTTTGTGGTTCTTTCATTTATCTTTTCTTTCTTTCTTTCTTGAATTTGGTTGAGAAGCAAATGAAAACTTCTATAAATTTCTTAGCAATGATCTAATCCCAAGATAAAGGTATATGGTAGCTTGTTGTATAAAAAGATTAAATATCTAGAGAAAGAATAAAGAAATCTATATATATATTATTTAAATTAAATAGTTAAAATGGTGAGGCTGCTGGGAGAATTTTTAAAAAGTGGCTAATCAGAATAGAGAAAAATGGTTTTTAGCTACTTTAATGAGTAAAATTTGGTGAGCCTACTAAAAATGCTCTAATGTGGCAAATTTCACAACATGATGTGGAGAGTTTAGGAACTGGTTATTTCTCCGGCCATTGTTATATTAGACCTTTAGCAACTTGATCGTAATTTCTAAGTTCCATGAAATGTTTCATAGCTGCCAAAGTAGCTAAAACGATTCTGGCATTAGTCCTCCTGCATCCCCTCCTTGCTTAGCACTTACTCTTCTGATATGAAAGCCCTAATTCTAGCAATGCTACGGATTCTGTTTTTGAAACATGGCATTAGAAGTGCAAATATTGTAGTCGATTTCACAAGAATTTAAAATTAGATGGCTCAAAAATTCAAATTTTTTAAAAATTTCAATACCCGGTCTGAATAATCGGGTATCAACCTGTAACCGCCGGTTATTATAAACTCCGTTAACCGGCTACCCTAGAGTCGGTTACCGGTTTCCGGTTTTAGCCAATAATCGATAACCAACTCCAAGTTTTCACATTTTGGCCAACCAGCTCTAGATTTTTACCCCTATATAAGGTTGGCCAAAGGCAAGACACAAGTATGTTCTCATGTTCTAAACCTCACCTATCTCTTTCATTATCATCTTCATACTTTACTAACTTAAGAGTCAAAGTGGTGCGCCGCCCCCTCCACTTTTGTGGCACACCATTCTGGTGTTTGGCTGTCTTGCATGGATCTCGAATCAAGGATTAAGCATGTGTAGTCACAATTAATTTTCAACATTAACAATTATAATTATTGATAGGACAGACAAAAGCTCGTAAAAAAAAAAAAAAAAAAACTTATCGAAAGTCCCAAATATGGAAGCAACGGTTCGCGTCAAACCGTTCCACTAAACACAAGGCGTCGCCCATTACTTGTGTGTATGTGTGCGTGGGGTGTAACAGTGAGTATGCATGCTAGCAAAGCACCCGCAACTCTGACGTGGCACATATCAGTTCCTTCTTGCCAACTGTCAAGCCTTTGCAATCGAACGTAGAACAATGTCACCCCCGTAATAAACCACTGAACTAGGGGCATTTCCGCTCTATTCAAATCCAATCTATCCAAAATTCCAAATCCAATCAATTTAGTATTTACACCGTTCCAGGGTGCTTCTACTATATATATATATATATAAAAGATCGAAACAGTTACAACCGTAACACAACTCTCTCTCTCTCTCTCTCTCACCAAATTCAATATTCCCCTGAACTGAAACCCGAAATCCCCATCTGGTCGATCTCGATGTTTCGCATAAGCAACACTGTGGTGGGGCTTCTCAACTGCTGCACTCTACTGGTGGGCCTCGCGGGCATCTCCGCCTCCATCTACCTCCGCCTCCACAGCGGCGCCACCGACTGCCAGAGAGTCTTAGAGACGCCTCTCCTGGCGATAGGCCTCGCCTTCTTCGTGCTCTCCCTCCTGGGCGTCGTCGGCGCTTGCTGCAGGCTCAACTCCGTTCTCTACGTCTACTTGGCCCTCATGTTCCTTATCATCCTGGGCCTCATCGGTTTCACCGTGTTCGCGCTCTTGGTGACCAACAAAGGGGTCGGGCAGGCGGTGTCGGGACGAGGGTACAAGGAGTACCGCCTGGCGGACTTCTCTCACTGGTTGCAGCGCTACGTCGTGAATGCCAACAACTGGGATCAGATTCGAAGTTGTTTGATTGATTCCCAGGTTTGCAAGCGTCTTGGGAATCAAAAGGCGTCGACAATATTAAACAATTTATCTCTTATACAGGTATATATATATATATATATATATATATATATGAATTTGTGTGGTCCCATAAATCCAATGTCATATAATAATAATAATAATAATAAATAATATGTTGGTTAATTTTCTATTTTTGTAATTAGTCGGGTTGCTGCATGCCGCCACCCTACTGTAAATCAAAATCGGCGGGAGACGAGAGGGAGTGCAGTAGATGGAGCAATGAGAAGGAGAAGCTATGCTTCGATTGCGAGTCGTGCAAGGTAGGAGTGCTGGGCAACATCAGGAAGGAGTGGAGGCATTTGGCCATATTCAACACCTGTCTCCTTCTCCTCCTCACCTTCGTCTACTGCATTGGCTGCTGCGCCACCAGGAACAACCGCTCCGAATCTTCTAAGTTCTAATTAAGTACCCAATTACGCATATATATATAGATCAGGAAACCCTTAATTTGATTTAATTATATCCTACTTTTTCTTCTTTTTTTCCAATTAAGTTATGTGAGAGTCGTTGTTTCTAGAAATGAATATATATGCCAAACAGCTATATACAGATGTTTGAGAAGATCTACTTCCCCTACCTAGCTACCTATATATGCACCCTTTTATTCTATTATACTAACCTGCGCGCCAAGATGTCCCAATATCCATTTTCATTCAAAGTAAATCTGAACAGTGGGCAAGATTAAATATCGAGGATAATATTCAAAAAAAGTTTCCAACTGAAACTTGTAGTAGATTCTGATTGTATATATAGATATCTTTGTAACTAATTAAATTTCTTATAAATATAAAAACTCTAGCCCAATTCATTCAGACAAAATTAATCCGTATTGGTTTATGGTATCAGCAAACTCTTAACTCTATTGTTCATATACCATTTGATTAAGATTTCGTTTGAAATTGCGCCTCTGCTTGTGTTTATGCCGCCTTTTATATATGTTTGGGTGCTGTTGTTGTTGGTGCCACCTCTTTATGGTTGTTTGATGTTTGAAATTGCATTTGTAAACCATATGATTAAGAATCCGTTTGAAATTGTGCTTAGGAGTTTAAAAAGTATTTTTAGCTAAAAAAAAAAAAACGAAAAAAAAAGCTCTGCATGTGCGTTTGGTATAAATTCTTCTATCTGATCAACCCAACTTTTGTCACAGTTTGCAAATTTTTTATAAAATTAAATCCTAGACTATTTTTCTGCCACCTCCTTATATATAGTTTTCTTAGAAAATTCACAACTTATCTTCAATTCTTTACACCACACGGCCAAGAGAATTGAGATCCAAGCACAATATTATCATCAAGTTTTCATATTTCAACTGTAAGTATTCTATCTCATTCAATCAAAGCTGGCTTTCTTCAAAGTTCATGTTATTAGTATGCAACAATATGTGATTTTTGCATGAAGTTATGATTTCTATGATTGCACATACATGAGATATCTTGTAGATATTTAAATTTTTAATGACTTATCACTTATCAATGATCTACATCATATAAACTAGTTTCAAATACTTTTATTGCATGTAAACTATGCATAGATTAGAAGTACGTACGACGTTTAATTTATATAATCTTATGAAAACATGATTACCTGATTTGATTTCAAGTAGATGAACCAAGAACATCCATCATGTAGAATTCGTTCGATAAGCCTGGCCGAATCATATAGTGCATAAATAGTTTTCATATTAACACAAAGTTGATGGTAGCAATTGTACCTGAGTAATGTTTTTATCGCAAAATTGTTTTCAAAAACTGATTTAGATCGAGGGCAATATTTCAGTTTGGGCAGAAGTTTTAGGGGTCAAAATTTTTATATAAATGTCCTCTAATTATTTCAAAAACTCAATTAAACATTTACTGCATGTTTTAGGTGAAAATTGGCCGGGTTCATACTCATACAACCACCCTTTATAAACTAATCAGAGTGGAAGATCGAAAAATGAAAAATGGAACAATGTGAAATATGAGAATCTAAAACTAATTAAAAATATAATGCTGTCATCAAATATAGACCGAGAGTTATCCAAAATTTATTTCAATCTAAACAAACCTGATACTAAGGGACCATTCACTTGGCGTCTTTATCCTTGCGAACTTCCCAACTCTAACCAAGGTCAACCTGATATATATCGACATATAGAGGGGGGTTCGAGATAGTGGAGAACACTGAGTAAGTCTATGACTTGGTAAATAAATAATCATTACAAAGACTGGTAATGAAATAAGCCTTAAGAACCAACTTTTAATTGCGGAAGCATAAACATGAGTATTTTGAAAAAGTGGCGAATATTACCTCAGTTATTATGCTCTCATTAAAAAGTAATGGTTTGTTTTCAAATTTTTACAGAGACAAAATTCCTGTGACAATACCTAGAGTTTAATGCATGAGGAAATCATGCTAAAATATATTTTGTATACATATATGTCATAGTTCTTCTCATAGGGTCTACCCAGGATATTAATCCCTTCCAAGCAGGGTTGGCGTTGTCCTGTGAAACCTGTAATACAACACTGATGCCCCGGATATTATGCATATTGTCATATACTAGCAGCCCAACCGAGTCCGACTTCAGATAGCCCACACTACTCGCAAAGCCATAATCGTGACCCCTATTCATGCATGGTGCACCGATCACAAAACAACCATTGGATCACATGCTCATCATAACATATTGTAAACTTTTGACCATAAAGAATAACTTGTATAACAGTAAGCCCATAACCATTCTACCCCACGTACCGGTGTACCATGTCATACAATGCAATAGTATGGTTCATGTACTATTTTTATAAAATAGTATACTTGTCTTGGAACAGTTATCAAATACTTATTAAAATTTTGAAGGCTGATAACATATCATTTAAGAAAAGTAAATCATGCTCAGTTAGCTGACATGTTGCATTTATTATGAACTTTGTTTTGTAAGTATTTACTTACCTCGTCTGCTTATCCATAAACTGGGACATCCTATGTTCTTGCTACTGCGAAAATAACCTAAGATTAATAATAATCTTTAATCTATAATTAAACCCTATTTTCAGCAATTCTGGCATGCCTCGATCGTTCATCTCGCGAGTGACGAACGTTCGTACAAGGCTTAAGGAACATTCAGCATCACCAAAATGCTTGAAATATAAAGATAATTTAAACCCAATGTGCTAGCTCTTAATAACATAACAAAAGCAAAATAAAACATGTCATCGTGACCATTTATGAAACTAATAGTGGATATAAACTTATATTTTGAAAATGACATTTTCTTTTGAAGTGGGAAAAAATAATTCTTTAAAGTTTGCATGAAATGAAAATTGTAAAACAAATAATAAACCAATAAAGATGCAACATTAATGATTGTGAAAGAAGGGTTAGGCAACAAGGGTTACCTCGAATAAAGGTGGATTATCAACGAAACTCCTATTCTCACTCTAGAACTTTTTTCTAATTAAAATGCATGTGTGATAGAATAGGTGTATGGAAAAAAAAAATTGTGCTAAAAGACTTAGGGAAAGGGGTATTTATAGGCAAGGAATGCAAAGGATAAGGATTAACTGATTTGGCCATTTGGCAAACGTTCCTCAAGTGAATAACGAATGTTCATGTCATTTTAAGGGTTAGACGATCGTTCGAAGTATGGCCGTAATAGTTTGTGGTACGATCTAACACACACGCTGAAAGCGTGGGGTGTAGCTTTCGACACACTGTACAACACATCAATGATCATTCGTGAGGGGGCCCACCAACGTTCCTGGTGGGAACTACGAACGTTCTTAGTAGGGACTACGAACGTTCATAAAAGGGATAAGGATGCATGACTGGCTACATCAACTAGGCTTTCTTTGATCGTTCGCGAAGGAACGACAAACGTTCGTCGAAGGTGCATCGAACATTCCAAGAATAATGAAGAACGTTTAGGGATCGAGAAAAATAAATAAATTTAAAAAACATTCCATTTTGTAAAAATATTTTTGATGGTTATGATTGGATTAATCTTTTTATAAAAATACTGATATACGGGGCATCGCATAAAAGTACTATACAAAAGCAGACTATCTACAAGTCCAACCCATGCAACTGGCGCGAATAGCCTCAGTCATAGTAATTCAAATACAAAGTCACAAGGTCTTCATCGATGTCTGCAGTACCTGATGAGTGCAAAATATTGCATATTTAAACCCCATAATTTAATTAGTTAATTCTTTAGTTGTATCTTAATCTAATGTTTTGTGTTAAATTTGTATTTTTAGTGTTTTGTAGGTTGTTAAAAGAAAATGACAGCTTTAAGGTTAAAAATGCAAAGCTTAGAAGAAAGCGCAATTTGAGAAGACCTAGATGATGTGGTTATGTTTAACCAAATCAATGAAATGATTAAATCGAAATTTCTCTAATTGGAGTCAAAATCGGATTGGATTAAATTTCAGATTCTGCATATGTCATTGTATTTTTACCATAACTTTCTGCTCAAGTATTGGATTAAGGTGAAACTAGCAGCGTTGGAAATTTAACTCAAAACAATACAAATCATTATGAAATAATATTTCCTAATTCGGAGGTCTACTATGCTAAAAGTGTCCCGCAATATAAGAACGCAAATCTGTACTAATCTTATCTCGATTTGTACTAGAATTGCTTCCTAATTTGACTAGGAGATTGAAGTACAATTTTTATGGGATCTCTAAGGCTTCTAGGGTTTGTTTGCTCCCTATAAATAGATTGCTAAGCCTCAAGAAAATAGAGAGAAGGAGCTAGAGACCAGAAATATTTTCTCTTTTTAGTTTAGTTTTTCTTTAGGTATAGGTTTTATTTTTCATAATCATGTGTAGCTAATTTCTCAAATAAGGCTAAGGATGAAGCCTCATCGATGAAGAACAACAATACTTCCATGTAAGTCTTTATTATCCGATTTTATTTGGTTTAATTTTTCTAAAGTTTTACTTCTTTTCAATGTGTGGAATGATTCTTGAATATCTTTTGTGATTCAATGATACATTTGATAATTTTACATAATTTTACATAATTGATTGCTTAGCTTTTATTTATAAAACAATTGGATATCCCTTATGATTTATGCTACAGATACAATTGATGTTTTAATTTAAATTGGATATCTTGTTGTGATTTACGGATACACTTGATGATTTAATTTAAATTAGATTTCTTAATTTTGTGATTTGTGTACAGAATTGATACATAGGATGATTTTGATTAAATATTTGAAGCATAGTAAAACATACCTAAGATTTTAATTGTGAGAACTTCGGATTAATATTAATGAATATAGAGTATGTTATGATTCGAGGGGTGTGGATTCCAAAACCTTAGTACATTTTCTTTTGTTTTATTTTATTTTCTTTTATTCACCAAAATCAAACATTTTTTGGAAAACTAGGTTAAGAGTTAATTAGTTTAGAAACAAAATTTTTCTTCAAAAACACAATTGCCTGTGGGATCGACCTCGCACTTGCAATCCATTAACTACAAATGATTTGTGCACTAGCGAGTACAATTAAAATTCATAACAAATTTTTGGCGTCGTTGTCGGGGAATTGTTTGATTTTTGAAAACAATTTATTTCTAAATTGTTCAATGAATTAGATTCACAAGAACTACTAAATAGCTTTTCAATACAAAAAAAGTGAAGCATTTAGGTCGTTTTTAGGCCATTCTATTTTTTGGTAGTTCGATCGTGAAATTTCATTGTTTCTGTATTTTCGGAATATGAGTGTCTTTTCTGTATACTTTCCCCGGTTCCGTTGCTACCGTGGGATTTATGCAATCAATCGGATCATATAGATATCCCTTCAACTCAACATAATTCATCGAAAGGATCTTGGAGACCCACCAAAGCATGAAAGTCAGGATCTTTCAGAAAATGAATTCCTATTCGAAGAGTGCATATGGAAATAAAATCTTTTTTTTTTTCTATTATTAATATTAGAAGATTTTATATTTCTACTAGTTATAATTAGGATTTTTATTTACAAATTATTTTTGTTATTCCTTTTTTTTTCAAAAAAAAATATATATTTTCTCTGTTTTGTTTATTTTTATTTTCTTTTTTTAAAAAAAAAAAATAAAATTAATGGTTGATGTTTTATGTGGGATATTTACATGCTAAAGAGTGAGAGTGAAACATGGATTTTTCTTTTGATAATTATGGTCATTTTTATGCACAACATGCTTCGCCTAGTGATAGGACACCTGCTTCAACCAACTACCCTCACAATTTCTACCCACATAAACCATGTTCATTTTGCTTCAATCTTTATCATAGTTCTAGTAATTGTTCATCATGGGGACAACTCTCCAATTTTTCATATGAGCAATTGAACATCAATTTCTTTAGCCCAGGGTTTGAATCAAATTCTAATTTTTACAACTCGGATTGGAGCAACCATTCTAATTTCTCGTGGCAAGCTCAAGCCACGGAAAATTATGCTCCCCAATACCATGAATTGCACCATCTAAATATTCACAGTTCAATCACCAATCTTCCATCATTTATCCTACAATTATCCGGCACAAGAATTATTATTGAAAGACACACTCAAAGCTTTCATACAAGAAAGTAGCCAAAATATACAAGAGCTTCAGAGTGTCACCATGAGCAATAGCCAGAATATACAAGAGCTTACAAATGAGACCAGGAATTCAATTCAGTTCACGCATCAAGCTATTGTCAAGATAGAAGGAGAAATCGATTATCTGGTTATTGAATTTAACAGAATAAATGAAGAAGAGTTTCAAAGTCAGCTGATGGCTAAAGGGCACTACATGATGAGGATGATGCTAGCAATTTTTGTCATGAGCTTGTCCCTGCCACCACCATACTTGAGAATGAAGAAATTGTGCATAACAATGAGGAGGAAGAGCACACATAGCTAATTAAGCCCCCAGCTGATACAAGTTTGTCCAATGATAAGGAAGTGAGTACTGAAGCTCATTCCTTCATTATTATCCCTCTTGAGACACATCATGAACCCAAAGCTTCAGTTCTTCAATGTCTCAAAGAGTCCTATCAAAATTCTCAAGGATTTATGCACACAAGCGTGCAAATCTAGGAATCGTCGTCCTAAGAAAATCTTTCAAAGCAAGCAAGTTGGCTACCTAAGATGGTAAAACATCCTTCCAGAGTGCTATCAAAGTTTAAAGAAGAAAGGGTATAAGGGATTGGTTGGACATCCACATGATCGGGAAAAGTATGGTAATTTTTTCTTTTTTATTTTCCGCACTTAATTTTCGAGTTCTTTTTCCTTTTTCATTTATTTCTTGTCATTTTATTTTTGTTTCTGACAACAATTAACCATTTGATATTTGTTTCTATGAGAAAATATTGTTGTTAGTTTTGTTGACATGTGTTTTGGTGTTTAAGTTTGGGGGACGCCCTGGCCTTTTTCACACCTTGATGTTTCCTTACTTCTGATAATGTATTTCTATACTACACATTGAGGGCAATATGTAATTCAAGTTTGGTAGTATGAAAAAACACTGTCTATTTGTCTTTTTGTTTTAGAAAATTTTCAAAAAACTAATAATAATAAATAAATAAAAATTGTGTTATGTTGTTGATTGAGCATGATTACATCGCAACTATGTTTGTATGTCATTGGTTTGTTTAACATGTTGAACACTGTATGTCATTAGAAATTTGAATCTTTTGACTCATCTGTTGGATTAGAGAAACTTCACTTGTTTGAATTATTTTCACAAGCACATTAACATAGGTTCTGTGAGGTATAAGATTTGAATTAAGGAATGTGTGTCTTGAGATTTGTAGGATGATTTGTTGATAAAACCTAGCCTGGGCTTAAATTCAAAAATAATAATAATAATATCATCAGTTTGAGTTTTCATTGAGTAACAGGGCATCTTGCCTCACTAAACATTGAGTGTTCGCGTAAAAAGATGAGAAATTCAGTTTAGCTGATTGTATGACTAGTTTAGCTTCGTAGCCTTTTTGACTTGAGTAATTAAGCCCTTTGGGATGTTTCTACATCTAGTGCCCTAAAATCATCTGGATTGGAAGTCACTGGTCCAATACTTGTTACATAAGTTAACTAGAAAGCTTAAGGGAGTCACGCATTGCACAGCCTACACCAAAAAAAAAAAAAAAAATGCATATTTTGATTTAAGCCTTGGTTGTTTTCATCTGATAAAATTCCTCTGAATTTTGGGGTACACAAACTTTAAGAAAAATTGAAACCTCATGAGTCTATGTTAATCTCACTTTGCACTCATTTAAGCATGAGTTGTCTCAGTTTTCCAGTTATGAGTTGAATGATTTTTTATGTCCTAATGATGTGATTGTGATGTTCACTTTATTAAACCGGCTCATGATGTATGAACCATGTGCTTGTGCGGAAGTCATTGTTTGTCAACAACATAGTGTTTTAAAATGTTTGTGGGTATCATTCCTGGCAAACCCTCACGAGACTTCACTAGTCCATAGGGAGTCTTAGGGGTTTAAAAGGCTTGTTACATATGCTAAATGCAATCATCTCTCCCACGAAAGAGGATTTATGTTTCATGCTTTCCTTTTATTTTTTTTGTTTTGTTTTGCTAAGGGACTAGCAAAATGTAAGTTTAGGGGTATTTGATAAGTGCAAAATATTACATATTTAAACCCCTTAATTACATTAGTTAATTCTTTAGCTGTATCTTAATCTAATGTTTTATGTTAGATTTGTATTTTTAGTGTTTTGTAGGTTGCTAAAGGAAAAAAGGCAGCTTTAGGGTGAAAAATGCAAAGCTTAGAAGAAAGTACACTTTGAAAAGACCTAGATGATGTGGTTATGTTTAACCAAATCAATGAAATGATTAAATTAGAATTTCTCTAATTGGAGTCAAAATCGGATTGGATTAAATTTTAAATTTTGCACATGTCATAGTATTTTGACCATAACTTTTCGCTCAAGTATTGGCTTAAGGTGAAACTAACTGAGTTGGAAAGCTAACTCAAAACAATACAAATCATTGTGAAATAAGATTTTCCTAATTTGGACGCCCGCTATGCCAAAAGTGTCCCGCAATATAAAAATGTAAATCTGGACGAATTCTATTCTGATTTGTACTAGACTTGCTTCCTAATTTGACTAGGAGATTGAAGTACGATTTTTATGGGATCTCTAGGGCTTTTAGGGTTTGTTTGCTCCCTATAAATAGACTGCTAAGCCTCAAGAAAATAGAGAGGAGGGAGCTGGAGACCAGAAATATTTTCTCTTTTTAGTTTAGTTTTTCTTTAGGTGTAGGTTTTATTTTCCATAATCATGTATAGCTAATTTCTCAACTAAGGTTGAGGATGAAGCCTCATTGATAGAGAACAACAATACTTCCATGAAAATCTTTATTACCCGATTTTATTTGGTTTAATTTTTTCAATGTTTTACTTCTTTTCAATGTGTGGAATGATTATTGGATATCTTTTGTGATTCAATGATACATTTGATAATTTGAGATAATTTCACATAATTGATTGTTTGGCTTTTATTTATAAAACAATTGAATATCCCTTGTGATTTATTCTACGGATACAATTGATGTTTTGATTTAAATTAGATATCTAGCTTATTGTGATTTACGGATACACTTGATAATTTTATTTAAATTTGGTTTCTTTTGTGATTTATGTAAAGAATAGATACATGGGATGATTTTGATTAAATATTTGAAGCATAGTAAAACATACCTAAGATTTTAATTGTGAGAATTTCGGATTAATATTGATAAACATTGAGTATGTTGTTATGATTTGGTGAGTGTGGATTTCAAAACCTTAGTACCTTTTATTTTATTTTATTTTATTTTATTTATGTTTTCTTTTATTCACCAAAATAAAACTTACACCTAAAGAAAAACTAAACTAAAAAGAAAATATTTATGGTCTCTAGCTTCCTCCCTCCTTATTTTCTTGAGGCTCAGCAGTTTATTTATAAGGAGCAAACAAACCCTAGAAGCCCTAGAGATCCCATAAAAATCGTACTTCAATCTCCGAGTCAAATCTGGAAGCAATTCTAGTACAAATCAGAATAGGATTCGTTCAGATTTGCGCTCTTATATTGTGGGACACTTTTGGCATAGCAGACTTCCGAATTAGAAAAATCCTATTTCACAATGATTTGTAGTACTTTGAGTTAGCTTTCCAACGCTGCTAGTTTCACCTTAATAAAATACTTAAGATGAAAGTTATGGCCAAAATACTATGACATATGCAGAATCTGGTATTTAATCCAATCCGATTTTGACTCCAATTAGAGAAATTTCGATTTAATCATTTCATTGATTTAGTTAAATATAACCACATCATTTAAGTCTTCTCAAAGTATTTTTTTTCTTCCAATATATGCATTTTTCATCTTAAAGCTGTCATTTCCTTTAACAACCTGCAAAACACTAAAAACACAAATCTAATACAAAACATTAGATTAAGATACAGCTAAAGAATTAACATGTAAATTAAGGGGTTTAAATATGCAATATTTTACACTCATCAGTACATGCATCCAAAACATCATCATCTACACAATCGTGGCGTTTGCTACGTTCGCATATGTAGAATAATGAGTCCACAGTCTCAATAGTATAAAACTCATTAAGTTTTCGTAATGAGCCGACATTTCTTTTCTTCTACCATACGTTTACAATACCAGCTACTATTTAGTAAGATATTTCATTTTAAAACATTTTGTATCTAGTAAGGTAAACACTAACATTTTATAAACAAGTGAAATCAAATTATGTACATGTGAATATATATATGTCATGTGACTCAACCATACTTGCATATAAGCTTTCCAAATCTTTAAAAAATACAAGCATATGGGTTCATCTAAGCATGAAATCATATAAATAAATCATCATATGTAATTCAACTGTAATGATATACATATGTTCTATTCCATTCAAATTCATAGGCATATTGATACGTTTAGTAATGAAATACCACATAAATCATTTTTTGCAACCTAGTTGTAACAGTATACATATGTTCTATTCCATTAAAACTCATATACTTATTGATACATCTACCATGAAAACCATAATAAGTCATGTCATACATCATCATGTCATGCTTACCTTTCATCTGCTTTCCTTATATTGTTGCTGATACCGGTGTGACTCTAACCCCCTGTCTTACACTTCAATGCCGGCGGAACTCTAACCCCCAATCTTAAGTTGCATTGTGCCGGTGGGACTCTAACCCCCGGTCTTAAGTTCAGTGTTCATAATTTCGTTCCATGCTCATGATTTCATGCCATATCATCATCATGTACATGCTTTCACACACTTATGTATTAATTAACAACATATACTTTTCGTGTCATTTTCAAACGTACCATGAAATCCTTAGCTCATCTCACTTTCATCTTCATAAATGTACTTAAAGCTCATAAAATATTATCAAATCATATGTCAACATAATTCAAAGTATTGAAAGCATTCTTAAAACACATATCATCACAAAACGTTATCGACTCGAATTAAAAGAACTATAGTATTTTGTAACATCATGAAACCATAAAACTTAGAATATTTTCTCAGTGAATTAAATACTCACTTAGGCTGCTAGAAGGAGAGTTCTGTGCCACAACATGTCATCTTTATTTATTTATTTATGTTATTATTATTATTATTATTATTATTATTATTATTATTATTATTATTATTATTATTATTATTATTATTATTATTATTATTATTATTATCACTACAATTATCCCAACTCCTTCCCAACTTCTGATCATCATGAAATTTAACGAGCATGTAAAACTCTTCGACCTGAATGTTTTGGCACATGGCGTGAAGTAATTTTAGTCCGTTTTCAAAAATAAAATACTCCTAATTTATCATGTGTGTGATCAATTGTGCAATAAAATATTTAAATACGGAATTTAAATGAAACAAATATTTTGTTAACGAAAGAGAAACTCAATTAAAAAAAAAACCACTCAGGGACAGCCAAACCCAGGATATCTACTATTCAGAAAACAAAGCTAGTAACAAAGCAGTAACACTCACATACGCCTGATGCAGCGTTCGTACCTTGCACTCTAACACGTAACCCAACGTGAATGCTTCCCAAACAGGTCTCCTACCTGAAAGGGTCTTCAATGGAATCCTTTAACTTAGGGCTCCTCCCTAAACTAGACTTCACGCGATTAAATCACATAACAGACAACTCTTAGAGAGCTAGCAGATCTTCACAGTTTCTACCTAAACACCCTCTCTAAGCTCAAATAAATTCAATACAGAATTCTGTAAATAATACAAGCCTAGAGACCTTTATTTATAGGCTTTTGAAAACCTAATTCAACACTGATTCGAAGTTCTCTAAGCGACGTCTAGATGTAAGCATAGAGCGTCCGGACGGCAAGCTCAACTGACTTTCATAACGCACTTCACACGTTTCCATATTAAGGATCAGTCTCCGCTTCCGGATGGTGTTGCCCTACCTTCCGGACAGTGTTGCCCTAGCGTCCGGACGGTTGCTAGCTATCTTCACCAAACGTGTCTGCTACGTAGTTCAGAATCTTCTCGAACACTGAGAATTGTCCGGACGGTGTTGCCATATCGTCCGAACAGTTCATGCTGTCTATGCTGAGCTATTCAGGATCTTCTCAAATACTGATGGGTGTCTGGACGCTTCCACTAGGCCGTCCGAATGTTCAACTGAGGATCTGACTTTTGCTAAGTTGTAAATTGTACAGATTCTTCCAAGAGTCTGGAAATTGCCTTTTTGATACTTGTGACACTGATACTTGTCATATTAAGGCATTTCTATAGTTGAGAATTAAACTCTGAATATTCTGAAAAACTCTGGATAAATACGGCATTCCTATTTCAACAGTACACTTACATGGTAGTGATTTTGTCAACAGAATGTAGCCAATAAAACTACACGTTTGATCCAGATTTTCAGGTCCTGAAAAATTCCAGTCCAATTTCCATTTTATTTAATTGGAACCTAAAATGAACTCTGGTTGACTCTAAATTTTCAACACATGCTCTTGACACGTGAAATATCATAGGGTGATTTTTTCGATGAAAAGATCACCTGAATTGACCTCCAATTTTTGAGTCACACTCTTATCACGTTTAATGATAATAAAAATAATAGTATTTATTTATTATCATTTAATTCACTCTTTCATTTTTATTTTTAGAAGATTAAATTTTCTTGGGCATTACACTCCCGATCCTCCCCAGTAACTTCTTCCTCTTCACGAACCAAGTTTGTACGTTTGTCATGCCAAGAGGACTTAGGGATGAAAAGGCGGGCCGTTAATAACCGCCTACTAATTGCCTAACCGCTTTTGTAGGCGGTTGGAAAAAAATCGCTAACTACTTAGGGAGTGGCGGTTAGTAGTTTTAGTGGTAGACAGAGGCAATTACTAACCGCTAACCGCCTACTCATATATTATATATATATATACACACACACCAAAATGACGTCATTTCATATGGAGTTCTAAAAGACACCATACTAACCGCTTACCCATATATATTTTATATATTAAAATAAATAAAATTTTATATATATATACACGAAACAACATCCTTTCATATGGGGTTTTAAAAGACACCATATATACAAAAAAAAAAAAAAAAAAAAAAAAAAAAAAAAAAAAGAAGAAAAGGGGGGGGGGGGGGGGTGGGCGCCTAAAAACATATAAAATAAGCCCAAAATAGAGGTCTAATGAAGGCCTAACACCCACAAATATGTTCAAAATGCCCCAATTTAAAAACGGTTATGTGGTGCAGTTATAACTTTAAATAACCACTAACCGTCGAAGGTGGGGCGGTTCCAGTTATAAAAATAGAATAATGCCTAATGCGGTTACAATTAGTAGTTAGAGGCAAAAACCACTAACCGTAACCGCATTTCTCCTTTAAGAGGGCTCATGGTTCCTCTGGTTGTGTTAAATCCGCTGCATAATCTCCCGATTCTATTGCATCAAGGCCTCCATATTATGCGATTTTTGCAACAAATGGGCTTAAAGTGACGCAAGGCGCTGATCTTGAAGGTTAGGCACGTTTAAGCTCTAGCTCCGAGTAGGACAAATGTCCAAGTGCCGAGGTTGGTTGTTTCACCATCATTGTTTCTAGTGCTCTTTGATCTAGTTTTCAACATTTGGATTTTTTCAAGAAACGATCACTCATTTTCACAAACAACTAAACTGTTAGGAAAGTTTTTCTGTTGTTGAATACTAATCAATTTGCACTTGCAAAAGAGAAAATAAATAAGCAATGGAGAGCCTGACGGAGGGTGTTACGTGAATGATTTTTCGATCACGCAACATGATAATTTGTTAGATTTTGAGAGAACCTAGACCTTTTCAAACACAAGATTTGAAATTAAATTTGCATGCTTTATTCATCCACCGACAACTCTTTAAATAGAGATTACATCATGAGTCCTAATTGGAAGATAACACTAAGGCCTCGTTTGGTTTGCGGAATGTCTATTCCATTAGGAAAATGAATAATTATTCCTGGGAATAGATGAAAGTGGAATGGAATAACTATTCCTGTTCTTTTGTTTGGTTGTAACGGTGGAATAGAATATTGCATATGTATTCTTTTGTTTGGTACAGTGCAATACATTGGTAAATGGAATCATATTATAATCAAATTTCCTAAAACACCCTTATAATACAAATATAATTTATATTCTTAAGGACATTTTTTTTCTTTATTTTAGAAACATAAACAGTCATACTATGACCCCTTTTTTTTTTTAATTTCATAGAGTTCATGGAATTTTTTTTTAAAATTTTTTATTATACAATTACGCTACAAAATGATTTATAAGAAAAAAAAAACACACACACACACACATAATCATCATATCACCATCATAAAAAAAAAAAATAAAAAAAAATAAAAAAAATAAAAAAAAAAATAGATCATCTACAAAGCCCTTTTTATTTTATTCTTTTTTATTTGTTTTCTAGCAACAAACATTCATTCTTTGTTTACATAGTAAAATAATTTATAAGAAAAAAAAAAAAAAAAAAAAAAAAAACATAATCATCATATCACCATCATAAAAAAATAGATCATCTGTAAAACCCTTTTTTATTTTATTATTTTTTTTATTTGTTTTCCAACAACAAACATTCGTTTTTTGCTTTCAAAGTTTTTCTCAAGCCTCCGCAAGGCAATTGGAGTCACCCCCGATATTAAGAGGTACACGTTTTGCTACGTCTAAGTGCATTCTGTAGGCTAAATCACAGGAAAAAAAAAAAAAAAAAAAAAAAAAAAAAAAAAAAAAAGTAACCCACAACAAATTAAGTTGGGTTGAGAAACAAAGAGAGGGAGATGAAAATATAATTGCAGAAATGGAAAGAGATACTAATGGTGCATTTGAGTGTTGAATTTTTAAAATCAAAATTAAATTCTTATTCTGTTTGCGAATTTTGAGATTTGACTTTTTAGAAGAAGAAGAAAAAAAAAAATATATGATTTGTTTATAAAAAAGTTGAATAAAATATGATTTATTTTTGAAAAAAGTAGAATTAGAATTATATTTTATTTTCAAAATTTCATATCCAAACACACCATGAGTAAAGAAACAGAGAGAGAGGGATAAGAGACTTGAGTGTTGAAAGGGTTGGGGGTTTTGGGCAAAAGACGAATTTTATTTATTCCCACAGGAAAGGAATAGGTATTCCACTTTTTGAGTGGAATACCTATTCCTCTTCGTAAGGGAATAGCTATTCTGTGGGAATAACTATTCTCTCAAATAATATACAACCAAACAAAGGAATAGCTATTCTGTAGGAATAGTTATTTCTTTCATGGGTCTAATCCGCAAACCAAACGAGGCCTAAGAGATAACTATCCCCTTCTACTAGCCAAGATAACACTAGCAATTTTGAAATAAAAGATAACACTGTCTATCGCAACAACAACTAACCTACTAGCAATGGACATTTGAAATTAAGATAGACTCTGCTGCTACTCAACTACTAACAACAATAAGATAGAATAAAATAAACTAACACCAATAAGATAGATAACGATTGACTCGGCATGTATTCTAATCTTGTGGGTATCGTATCAGAGGATGCCAGCGAAGGTAACTCTGATGTCTATGTTAGAGCATTCCTAGTAGCCTCAACAAAAATAGTTTTTTAGCTATTTTGGTGAGCCAATTTGATAAAAACACTGAAAAACCACTCCCAGCAGCCTCACCATTTTAACCAAAAAAAATTTGATGACTGAAATTACTAACCAAATTAGATGAGGCATTTTCCCTTACCAAATTTTGATCAGTACACTTTTTTCCTTTTTTCTCTCATTTTCTTTTCTCATCTCCCCCATCTCTCTCACACGATAATGTCCTTATTTCATGGACATGAAGGATTCTTTGTAAAAAGATTAAATAGAAAAAAAAAAAAAAAATTATATGAAAAAAAAAATATTATTTAAATGGAATAGTGATAATAAATAGTTAAAATGGTGAGGCTGTTGGGAGAATTTTAAAAACGTGGCTCACCAGAATAGAGAAAAGTAAATTTTAACTATTTTGGTGATTAAAATTTGATTTGGCTACTACGAATGCTCTAAACAAAGTATTTTGAAAAGGTAAGAGACAAACTACTAACAGAATTTTGGGCAGATACCAAAAGTCCTTTTTTCTTGGCCATGAGTTACCTTTTGTAGTGACTTGTCTTCAATTACTTCCCGTCAATTTCTGCACGAGCCCTCTCTCTAGGGTGATTTACCCCATGTCTATTTGCATTAAGGCACGTCTTCTCCTTGATGTTAGGGGCACACAGTTTAGTTATAGGTGGCCTAGGTAGCAGTTAAGTAGCCATCATGGTGTGGGAATGAATTTCCTGCTGCTGTTCGGTAATTCTGGATTAATGGGATGGTGTCCGAATTGAATGAGCTTTGTGTTTGGGTCATGTGGACTTGCCGGCCGATAAACCAACGAGTTAAATACCAAATTGTCATATGTGGTTTAAAAATTTTATTTTTTACTTCTTAAGTTTTCATTTTTATCATAGGTGGTATATGTGGTATGGAAAAAAATAGAAATAGTACCTCCGTCCATTTTTCCATCCAAAACTAACGAAAATTCACGTTAGTGCCACGTGGCACCATTCAAAATGTGATATGTAGCCACACTTTTTTTGAAAAAAAAAAAAAATTAGAACTTTTTTAAATATAAAAAAATTGTAGAAACCACCCTTTTTGGGCCACATGGAGGTGGCCAGCCACCCCCATTTGGCCTGGGGGTGGCCGAACCACCCCTCATAAGCCAGAGGGGTGGTTCGGCCACCCCTGTGTGGCCCAAAAGGTGTGGCTCAACCACCCCTACAATTTTTTTTTTTTTTTAAAGCCTTAAAATTAAAAAAAAAAAAAAAAAAAATGTGGGCACGTGTCACATTTTGAATGGTGCCACGTGGCACTAACGTGAATTTCCATCAGTTTTAGATGGAAAAATGGATGGAGGTACCATTTTTATCTTTTTCCATAACACATGTATCACCTATAATAAAAATTAAAACTCAAAGGATAAAAATAAAGTTTATAAACCACAAATGACAAGTAGGTATTTAACCGTAACCCAACATAAGGTGTTCTAATTTTTGTGGATTTGTATATCTTCATTTTGGAATGCTATGATGTAGTGTTGAAACATGATAGCTACGAAAGTTGGGCCCAATTCTTGGGGGTTATTCAAAGTTACAGTTACAATTTCTCCCCCCCCCCCCCCCATATTAATTACCAGTTAGCTATCTTGGTAAAGAGAAACATGATGGGTCAGTCAGGGCAATTATGCATGAGTAATGCTATACATCATCCTTTTGTCTTTTTTTTGTCCTCTCAAAATTGATGTGACTCTTAAAATCACCATTAGATCAAAATTCAATAGTGATATATTAAAAATTCAATGGTGATTTTAAGAGTCACATCAATTTTAAGGGAACAAAAGGAGGAAGGAGATGATATGTAGCATTATTCATTATGTATATCATGGATTATTGACCACTCAACAAAATTACAATTTTGGTAATTGATGAATTATTAGACAAGTATCATGATTGGTGCAAGATTTTTTGTAAGCTGGATTTGCGTCCAGGGTTATCATAAAATCAAACTACTCCTTGCAGATATATCCAAAATACATCATCAGTATACCAATGTTTAGGAATACCATTTGGGGAATAATATTACATATCATTTTATTTTATTTTTAATCTTTTAAAAGTGGATGCGATTTTTAAAATCAGTAATAATATGTGCATTTTATGAAAGAAATATGTTAACTGCACAACAATTACACAACAATATTGATGTGTCCAATATTTTCATTTATTTTATTAAAAAAAAAAATATTTGACACATTAGTATTGTTGTGCAATTATTGTGCAAATAAAATATCTCTTTGTGAAAAGCCATCAACTACTAAGAATATTGTGGACTTTGCTTTAGAGACCTAAAAGGGTAATTTCTAGTACAAAATCAGATATCTTCCCATAAATTTTGATAAATTGACGGGTTGTTAGCTCATTATAGAATACTTGAGCCACCAAAAGAATTTCTTGTCGCGAAATTTACTTAAATACCATTAAATTTAGAAAATTTACTTAAAAACCCTTAAATTTAAAAAGCTAAAAATTAAAAAAATAAAAAATAAAAAGCCACCAAAAGAATTTCTTTTCGGGAAACATTCGGGAGGAGGGAGAAAGTTCTACAATGACCCATCCCATTCAGGCATATTTTGTACGGTTCAAATCAAATAGAGTTTTAAGAGATCTAAAACCCTTGTAACTGATCGATCTTTAAGAAAAGTGAAACAAAAACGCAAGGAAATTCAAGACAAAAATCAAAGAAAAAAAAATGTAAGTATAAAATTTTGTCCGTTGAATTGCATGTAAATTTTGCAGTTTCTTTTCCATTTTCCCAAGATTTCTATGCAACCAAACTAAATGTTCAAGAATTAACCTCGTCTTTATGATAAAACCCATGAAAAAATCCAACCTTCCAAAAAATCCGTGAAACAAAAAACCCACGAAAATTCGACATGCTCCTTGATGCAATCAAATAATAATAATAAAAACAAAAAAAAACAAAACAAAATGATATGAGCTACTTCGAGAGATCTGCGATCTCTAATGACTACTTCGAGGGAGTAGTGACCTCCAAGATACCAACAAAGGTTCTAGGTTTTCATAATATTCAGCATGATATTTTATTGGTTATGGTTACACTTATATAGAAGACGGCTAGGTCATAAGACATAACCATTAGGTCTAGCCATCATTACATCATGCAGGAAAATAACTAGGAAGAAAATAAACTAATGGAAAATACATTCATTATTATATAAAACACTTAAAAAAATAATATATGGAGAATTATACTCCTTATTCTAGCCAGCTAGGGGCTGCTTGGTGGATAAGGCATTGCCACCTAGCCCTAGGAAAATTTGAACGAATCATTCCTCCCCCCTAACAACTTCTTTGTCTCCAAGGAAGAGTTCCAGTTTTGTACAATTCACTCCCTACCCTTCCAACCTTGGCTCCACTCTTCTTCCTTCTTCCTATTCGGTTTCAATTTTAGTTTTGTAAAAGTCACTTCATGCTCTTCCAACCCATGCTTCCTCTCTTCTTCTTTTCCCTTCAAATTCTGCTCTAGCATCTCCTTGCTGTTTTCGGCTGCTTCTGGATAGAGGGGCAGGAATTCTTTTGACCAACACGACTTACCCTTAATGCCATGTAATATTATTAACACCTTATCCAACACAAATTGCAACTCTAAAATCTCAAAATCCTAGGGGATGGGTCCCAAAATTCACAACTATTGAGTGCCTAGAACAACTTCATAATCTTTCAATGGCAAAATATGAAAGTCTATGGTAAAAGTCATGCCTTGCAATTCTACTAGAACTTGATCACACTAACGGGGGCTGTGGATCTTTTCCCCTAAGGCGATGGTCACGTCCATCCCTCCCTCCTCTGCAGGTTGTAATTTTAACATGCGGGCAAGGGATAAACTCATGAAATTATGAGTGCTGCCCGAATCAATGAGTACTAAAAACTTTGACAGCCCAATCCTACCATAAATAAGTCTTCATGGTTTCTGTGGGGTCCTTACCGGTAATGGCAAGCAAGGAAATCTCTGGAGTGTCCTCCTCCGATGCATCTTGTGCTATCCCATCCCCATCTTCATCTTCTCTCAAGTATGCCTCAATCATGAACAGCTTCTTGCAGCGATGCCCGGGACCATACTTGTCGTTGCACTTGAAACAAAGACCCTTCTCTTGCCTCTCCTTAAGTTCTTCCAGTGTTAACCTCTTGATGGAAAGCGGTGGCTGGCCCATTGTGCTTCGGGGTGTTAATGGTGGTTTCCGCATGTCTGAAGGAGCGATTTTTGCAAGAGCCATGTTACGAGCCTCATAGACTCTTGCTAAGCTGATGGCTAAAGTGAGATTAAGGGGTCTTCCTGCAGTGACATCCGCCTTGATTTCCTCCTTTAGGCCGCTTACAAAACAACTAACATGCTGGCTTTGTGATAAATTTCCTATTTTTGAAAGTAGGAACTCGAATTTAGCTTGGTAGTCCCTTATACTTCCTTCTTACTGCAGTTTGGTTAGCTCTCCAAAGGGATCATAGAATTGGCTTGGCCCAAAACGAGCAAACACATCTTCTTTGAATTCTAGCTAGCCTCTCTCCCTCACTTTGCGTAGCAGAATTTGGAACCAAAGTTGGGCCTCTCCCTCTAGATGGAAAGAAGCCAAAGCCACCTTGTACTCCTCGTTGGTTCCTTAGAACCTGAAAAATTTCTCGGCCCTACAAACCCAGCTGGTTGGGTCTTCTTCCCCATTGAACAAAGGAAAATCAAGCTTGACATGGCGATACCCAAAAGCACGAGGCCTTTCTCCTACCTGGAAAAATCTTCTCCATCTCCCAAACGTGGTCTCCTCTGCTCGTTCTCCCCTGCTTCGCGTAGGTCCCGAGCAGCTATCATCTCAAAAGCTTCAGTAATCCGGACCATAAGCTGTTGGTTTTTAGCTGTCAAGGTGTTCACCAACTGCTCCAACTTGCCCAGGCATCCTTCCATGGCTTGTTGCTGGTTTTTATGTGTGAAGGAGCAGGTAGCCGGCCTTGCTTCAACCGAAAAATCTTGGTAGGCCCTGCTCTTGTTGTGGGAACGGCCTATGGTGAATAACTGGAATTCTTCTCGATTTTTTTTTTCTGGTTTCTTTGAGGGAAACCGAGCCTCAAGGTTTGACAATTTCTTATTAAAGAGAGATGAACCCTGGCTCTGATACCACTTGATGCAATAAAAAAGAAAAAAAAAAAAAAAAAAAAAAAAAAAAGATATAGGCTACTTCAAGAGAGCCGTGATCTCCAATGGTTACTTCGAGGGAAATGTGACCTCCAAGATACCAACAAAGATTCTACATTTTCATAATATCCCAGCATGATATTTTATTGATTAAGGGTTACACTTATATAGAAAACGATTGGTTAAAAGACATAACCATTAGATCTAGCCGTCATAACATCTGCAGGAAAATAATTATGGAGGAAATAAACTAATGGAAAATACATTCATTATTAGCTAAAACACTTAGGGAAATAATATATAGAGAATTACACTCCTTATTCCAGCCGACTGAAGGCTGCTTGATGGCTACGGCATTGCCACCTAGCCTTAGGAAAATCTGAACGTATCACTCATAAACAACCTTTTTCCCTCAAAGCATGAAGCCTTTTCCCCCAAAAATAAAAAATAAAAAATAAAAAATAAAAAATAAAAATAAAAATAAACTTAGGCAAAACAAGATTTTTCAGGAGAATGTAAAAGCAAGGGAGTTGTCAAAGAATTAAGAAAAATGATTCTTTTCTCTCCCCGCAACAAATACATAATTTTTCAACTAGTCAACTCATGCTTTATCTTCTCAATAATACCGTCCCAAATAGACTTGGTTTTATGATAAGCACCCAACGAAAAACCAAGATACTTCAAAAATTAAAAACAAAAAACAAAAAAAAAAACTCAACAGCCCATAATGCCACCCCACCCATCCACTTTATTGACATTACCCACATAAACTAATTTCGACTTAGCTAGATTAATCTTCAAATTGGTAACTTTGAAGCTTAAAAATAAGGCACGCAATGCAAATAGCATAGGTGGTTATGTTTGACCCCACAAAAAACCAAAGTGTCATCTGCAAAGCCTAAAAGAAAACCCCATTAATAGTTGTAGAAAGCATTTTACTTGAGCCTCTAACGATAACAAACAGAAAATGTGAAAAAGAATTTCTCTATCTCACGCCATGGAAGCTATTGAACAAGTTGCCATACACCAAAATGAAAAATCACAAAGAAATACAATGTGCTATCCAAGAGCATCATTTCTCCCCGAAATTGCACCTCCTCAACAAATATAGGAAGGACTCCCAATTGATATGATCTTATGCCTTCTTAATATCCAGTTTGCAAAGCACCCTTAGCTCACTAAATATAATACTATTATCCAGACATTCATTTAAACAGAGTCAAGAATTCACCTACCTCTAATAAAAGCATTCTAGTGCTTCAAAATAATGTTCTCCAAAACCATTCTCAACCTATTGGCTAAGACTTTAACAAAAAATCATACACTCCACTCACAAGAATAATAGGATGAAAGTCCTTAAGATTAACACCGAATTTCTTCAGAATGAGAACAATGACAGTAGCATTAAGACTTTTCAAACTTATTACTAGCTTGAAATTATGAAACACACCCCATACTATCAGCCTTGCTCACATCCTAGCAAACTTGGAATAATGATTTAGTAAAGCCATCATGACATGGTGCCTTTTCACAGTTCATACATTTCACGATCTCAAAGACCTCACTATCCTCGAACGATCTCTCTAACCAAGAGGCTTCCTCCGCATCAATGGAATCAAAAGCAATGCCATCCAGCTTGGGCTGCCAACTAAACAGTTATAAAAACAATCTATCATAGAATTACACAATGTGATCCTTAATTGCAGGTTGATAAAAAGAAACAGAGTCGTTAACTGACAACAACTCAATGGAGTTGCTTCTCCTATTCAAGTTTGGCCATCCAATGGAAAAACTTCATGCATCTACTGCCATCTTTTAACCAAAGAGCACTTGACTTTTGCCTCCAACTTATCTCATCCAATAAAGTAGCTTTTTTCCAACTCACTACTAACCATGATTTTCCTCAACTTCTCTTCATCAACTCAAGCTCTCTCATTCCAAGCTCTTAAATCAACTTTCAAGGCCTCAATTTTACAAGCAAAAATGAAGCAAAAAGACCACCACTACCTCACCATGTCCACAAAGCCTTTGGCCTTTAACTACATATTTTGAAACTTAAAAGATCTTTTGCCGGGTTACGAGAGCATCACTCCTACCTACACCACCAATATCACACCCAACCAACTCAGCATAATCAATACATTTTTCCTTCTCTACATTAGCACTACCCCCTTGCAACACCTATAAGGAAAAAGGAGAAGAGGAGAAAAAAATCTAGCAATGGAACCAGCTTACCCCTTTAGCAACAGAAGCCCACTTGAGTTTGCCAGCAGAGTGCTCAAAGTAGAGGAAAGCACCTACTTAGTAAAAATAGGGAATAAGTTGGCCCTCAAGTCCACATTTTTTTACACAAACAGAGAATCCACGTACCTTCGAACAAGCTAACCTGTCGAACCAACAGAGGCAGTCCTCCACATATCAGACCTACCTACATTAATGCCAGAATTATTTTTTTTTTTTAAAAAAAAAAAAAAAGAACGAAAAAACAAAGAAAGAAGAAGAAAAGAAAAGAAAAGAAAGAAAGAAAAAGAAAAGAGAGCCTAGGAGGTAGGGGACCCAACTTAGCCTTCTTACCAAAAGATTCTAAAAGAATGAGAAAGGGAGAGAGAGAGAGAGGGGTGGGGGGGGGGGAAACGTTGCGACAATTTCGCCAAAGGCTCCGCCATGGAAGGAAGAGCATCTATCACAAACTCAACGCCTGCATCTTCCCAAGCAAACTGCACTACTCGTGCAATGTCCATGGCAACATAGGCTGCTAGCAAGACCACCAGAGAACCTCCAATCTAGGCAGAGTTCGAAGCAGCGCAAGCCACCTCCGGTCTCTCTAATCCCACTTCCACCATCAAGTCTAAACCCGAGGAAGAGGCCTTCCCAGCCCGAGGGAACCTAACCCACCTTACGGTGGGCCTAATGTGAAACGCATGTTTCAATTGCTAGAGAGGGGGGCCATGTTTTCCTTTATCTGCGGGCCAAGCTTTTGCCTCCGAAGATGGGCTTTTTTTAGTGAAAACCGATTGGGTGTTCTCAAAGCATGGGTCTTCTCAAAGTGCTTTGCTAGACCTAAACCGGCCTGATTCAAATAATTCCTCTTCCACTAACTCAAGAGCCCGAACCACTTCTCCTTTTAACATCTCTAGTTGCCTTCTCCATTTACGAAGGTTCCCACCAAAATCCACTAGGACATCCACTCGCACGATCTCCAACACAAAAGCTGGGAGTGGACGTGCCTGCAAACTTGCCTTGAGCAACCTCATGCTGAACTTGAGGTATGAAGGCAACAAACATACCATGGCCCGATATACGACGGGCATGCTCCACCGTTGCACCCGGCACGAGGGGTACCCCTGCCACTGCCCCGCCCTACCTACCACCTCCACGAAGGTCCTTTTGCCATCACCTTTCATCATCTTCTTGCATGTTGAAGCCAAGGAAGAGCCACCCACAGCAGTTAACTGCAAACCACCAGTGGGAGGCTAAAGAAAGACACTACCTTTCTCATCTCAGCGGTGAAGTTGCTCCATCCCCTCCCTTCTCGACCCTCCGAGATTACGATAAGGCCTCTCCGATCACTGCTCCCAAACACCACCTCAAAAAACCGAGCGGACCTATTAGAGCATCTCTAAGCAATGAACACCTTATTTCCATCCCCCAACGATTTGAAAATGTAGATCACCTTTATCCTACGAACCAACTCCTCCACCGAGTTTGACAACCAAACAACAATTAGCTTACCCAACAAAATAGCTCAGGAAACTCTGCAACTCCTTTCAACCAAATGAAGAATTGAACCTTCTGGTACCAAGAACTCAAAGGTTTTAACCCCTACATAAAACCAGCTTGAAAAACCCATCGAAGACAACCAAAACCAAAGTCTCCTCCCACACGAACATCAGAAAGCACACACATACGATAGAAGAAGTCAAGACGCATCAAAACCAGCTTGAAAAACCCATCAAAGACAACCAAAACCAAAGTCTCCTCCCACGCAAACATCAGAAAGCACACACATACAATAGAAGAAGTCAACACGGATGTTATGGTTGCATGAGGGACCAGCCAAGGAAGTGGCACATGGTATGGACGTGTTGAAGGAAGGCCAAGATAGGAGCTTGCAAGGGGCTGATTGGGTGCCAGCTGGAGCTAGGAAGATTCAAGAAGTCTTCTCCAAGGCAAGTGGCTGAATTTGGCAAGGAAGAAGAACGTGAGGAATAAGGAAGTAATCTTCCATTTAAGGGGTGATTTCCCTTGGCTAAATAAGGCAATAATTAATTAAATGATTTTGGCTAATAATATGGACGTGTTGTCCAAGTATGGAGAAATATGCTATGTACTCTATATATAAGAATTGTACTCATGAATAAAAGGGATGCCAAGATTATTATTCCTCAACTTAATTGTTGATTGGGAGGCTAGGGTTCCTCGAAAACCCTAATCTATTTTCACCATAGGTAAACTTAGGAAGATTGATCCAGCCACCTTACCCCTTCATCGACCCCAAACACGTTCCCAAACACATTCCCAAACACAAGACCGTAACAACGGATGAGAGAGAGAGTCCCCACCGAGTTTGACAACCACACAACAATTAGCTTACCCCACAAAATAGCTCGGGAAACTCTGCGACTCCTTTTAACCAAAAGAAGAATTGAACCCCCTTCTAGTACCAAGAACTCAAAAGGTTTTAACCTCTACATAAAACCAGCTTGAAAAACCCATCGAAGACAACCAAAACCAAAGTCTCCTCCTACGCCAACATCAAAAAGCACACACATACGATAGAAGAAGTCAACACGCATCAAAAAACCAACTTGAAAAACCCATTGAAGAGAGAGAGAGAGAGAGAGAGAGAGAGAGAGAGAGAGAGAGAGCTTTTAATCCTAGTCCCAGACTGCATTTCTTTCATAAACAAGCACACACAGTTAGAGGCTGGAAAAAAAGTAGATTACTCATGATTCAATCAATATAAAAATGTTGCAATGTTGTTGCCCTAAACTTTCAGAAAACATATAATAGTGAATGGTGATGATAGCGTAGATGGAATTTTACTTGAGAAAAGTACAAGCAAGAAAGAAGAAGAAATATACAACTAGTGATGTTAGGAGTTCTAGCGTCCAAGTTGGTTGTAATAGCATTGCTGGAATATTGGGGACCAGGAGAGAACCACATATCCAGCCACTCACAAGAGCACCAAGTCTGTGATGAAGCAAACAAACATGTAACTAAAAGCATATGAAACAGAAAATGGGTTGAAAATTTCTACTTTTGTCAGGATTCGGATGTAAACATACCCGATAATGGAGGCCCTGGCCAAGCTCTTTGTTTTCTCATTGAGGAAATATATGCAAGCTGCCATAGAAACTGCAACCTGCATCAAAAGATCTTTTCTCTTTACTTCATCTATATAGTGCTTAGGGAGAGGGGAGGACGAAAGAAGGCTATAAGAGTGTATAAACATTCAGAAGCATAAATGCTGAACAATACTGGGAAAAGATCACATTTTAAGGTTCAATTCTTACTGCCCACCATGAAAAAGAGTACAAGAACATCTTAAGGCAAACAATAAAAACAATGGTTGAAGAAAATTGAGTAGAATAATAGAATCACAAGAGAGGGAAGACATTTATTGAGTGCAGGAAGGTTTATCAGAATGCCTTAAGGTCTATCTCAACAAAGCCATGCTACAGAAGGAACCGGCCATAAATTCAAACCATCTTGGCTCATGACATGGAGGTACATTAAATTCCTAAAAGTTCTCTTCATGCTACTGTTCAGTACCAGACAGACCATTCTGTTTTAACCCATTATTGCTTAAGTCATTCCAAAACCTCATAACTTTTAATTAGCCTTTGTCATCAAAGATCGCTAAAATCTAAATCCTTTAAACAATTTATTCTTGTTTGTAGGAAACACTAATTTTAAATAAAGGGCTGTCCTACATCACCCAATTCTTGATTTTCGAAGTAGTTTTTATCCATACTAATTCTTAAAAGATATGGTTCTCTGCCTAAGCATCAGTTCCATTGCAGTTGCTCCAGCAAAGTGACTTGTGTTTTTTTTTTTTTAACTGCTTGAAGAAAAAAGAAAAGAAAAGAAAAGAGCTGTTAACTGACACTCCTTTATTTCGGGAAAACATCATCGTAATTATGCGAGTTCAGCATCCATTAACCCCCTTTAATACCTTTTTCTTTTCCAATTTTCAACAACTTGCAACAACATTTGATTGCAAGGCATCAGACCAGCAGTTACCAGATACTCCACATTTTACAAAGGCAGCAGCTTATTTGGAAAAAATTCTTGATCACAGAGAACAAACAAGTTGAAATTACACTTCAATTCATAGAACTGGATATAATTGGAAGGAAAATGATGCCTCGTTCTTATAAGATTCCTTTCGAAATACATTGAAGACCAAGATAACGAATATATAACAAACCTGAAAAGCAGGTCCACCTTCAGCAGAATTCATGATACTCCAGCCACCCATAAACGCAAAGAGGAACAATCTTCTAAAAATAACATCAGTTGGGGGAAGTTCCACAAAATCGAGCAAGTTCTTAACCCAAGGTGGAGATTCTTCCACTTTCTTCTTCAACTTGCTTTTCAAATTAATTTTTGTTTTCTTCCTATGTTGGAAGCTAGCCATCAGTATTTTCTCAAATGCAGCTTCTATTGATTCCTCACTTTTCTCATGGCCAGTATATTGTTGCAATAGAAAATTGCGTGATCCCCAAATTTCTTCCTCAGAGGCATCGTGGCTAACACCAAGGCGTTTATAAGGATCCCACACTCTTAATCGAGGAAATTTTTGGACATTACCTATGGAAAAAATATAAATATTTTATAAGGATATATTTGACTAAGGGCTGTGAATTTCAATGTAAAACGATCAATGATTCACACCATCTATTAAACATGCCTGAGTAAGTACAATTTTCAGTGTGATTCTTTTGAGCATACAAAGGTTTAAACTCATTCATTCCAACAAGAAATGAAAGAAATTTAAATGCAGGAACAATCTTGAATAATAAGAGTATCATATACTCTTAATTGATAAGAAAGGAACTCTCAAGTGAATTACACCATATTTTTGGTTATTCAGTAGGTTTCCAGTCAACATAATAAATCATGCATCCCCTACCCAGACCATTCTCCATGATTGGGATACATTTTAACAGACTAGATGAGGCAACAAAACTTTTTGAAAGATAAGATACAAACTTTTTCTTGACACACAAGGGTTGTTGAAGGACACAACTACAATACTGGCTCTGAGTATCTCACCTTAGCTTCCCATTGCAGCCCTTTTCTTAGAGCCTTACCAATTACCATTACTTCCGACACTAAATAGTGGAAGCGAAGCTGATCTACTCAATTCGAGCTTAACATTTCATTCCAAAATGAAATTGATACAAAGAATAATAACCCCAAATTCAATTTTTTGTGACCAATCAGCGGGGAAGTACACAAAATCACTTGTATGATTATAAGGAAAACCCCACATCAAATATCATCCTCCCCTAAAATCACAATCACAAAACTCTAAACGTATCCACTTACCAGATAATTCCTGAGTCTCAAAGACCAGATCTTTTCTTGGAAGAAATTCCACAGGAAATTATTTTCCATCAGAACAAATAGCGTTTACTACATTCTTCTTATATTTATTTTCATGGAAATACCGAAATTTTTAAATCCCTATCTCATTTTTTACAGATAAACCAATAGAGAATTAAAGTCACGTTAACATCAAACAAAAAATAATTAGAAAGCGGGGGGAGGGGAATACCTCCATACGGCGTATCCAGAGCACATTTAAGGCTTCTAAAAGTAACGCCACACATTTTCCGGTTCTTCGCATTTCCACAGAAGAAACTGCAAAACCCACAAAACGAAAGCATAATAACAATATACAATTCAAACTATAGACATTGATTTAAAATAAATAAACTTAAAAGTATTAATTGAATTACCAAAAGAGGAAAAAAAAAAAAAATGAAATTACCGATTCAATTAGGCTTTCCAATGTAGAGATAAAAAGAAAGAGACTCACGGTTTTCCAGGAAATAAGGGAGTGGAGAAAGAAGTAGCGTCGGAGAGCAAGAGGGAAGCCATGTTCGGTGGATCAACTGTGCTGAGAGAAACCCTAATTTGAGGACGCCATGGATGGCCCGAGAGGTCAAGAGGAAATAGAGATTGGGGGGATTTGCGTTTTTAAGCAGTTGTTTGGAAACCGAAGTGAACCGGCCGGCTCAACTGGTTGGAACACTCGGTACACTTTAACATATGGGTTAAATATATTTTAGCCCCAAACTACTACTCTTTCTCAAAATTACCAATCCAGAAAAGCAGCCGCTTGACATGCATTTTCTGTCATCCCCAACTAGTACTTGCAAAATTCTCTCAAAAACAACAATAGAAATAGGGGGGAAAATAACAATAGTTCCTAAATTGCAAAGCAAACATGAATATGTCAGGTAGAGAATAAAGCAATGCAATCAAACTTTATGCTCTAGGATTAGGAACTAAATTCTAGGCATGTATACCATCGCCAACTAGGTAAGTCCATTCCCCCTCAAGTGGTGATTGTCTTCCTCCTTTCTGGCTCATGCCTGCCTTCCTTGTGGTGGTTATTGACAAGACTTCATCTGGTGATCCATTCACCATATCATACTCTACATCCATATAAGCAACTCCCTATAGAATTGATCATCCTCAAGCTTCTACGGCTTCTTCATGAAGTGTCTTGATTTGTTAGTCTTGGGTTTGCCATTCTAATTTGCAGGTACAAATTATTGTTGATGCTGCTGATGCTGAGGAGCCTAATGCCATGTGGCCTGATGCCGCGGGGCCTGATGCCATGGAGCTTGATGCTAAGGAGCGGAGCCTGAAGCTGGGCTAGAGGTCTAGTGTCGAATGTAGCTTGTCTTGGCACCTCTTTCTTGACCTTTAATATCTGAGCTTTGAGAATGGAGCACTGAGGTCGAATGTGCCCACTTAACCCATAGTGGTGGCATATAGGAGGCCGTCTAATTGTGGGGAGCTTCTTAGTAGCTTCTGCAATAGCCGAAATATCTCCACCAATAACTTCCTTTTGTTTATCCCTCACGATGGTTGGAGGCTCGGGGACCGTGGGCTTGACAAAAATAGTCATAGAAGTATAGGGGATATCAAAGTAAAAAGCTACATACCCGAGTCCGGTCTTGTCTGTTGGGCCCTTATGGATTGACAGCATATTGGTTAGCTTCTCATCGGTGACCCTATCCAACTATAACTGTGTCTCCAGTAGCTTCTCCTATAGATCTTGTATCTTAAGTAGTGAAAATTAAATATTGACTTCTAACAACCAAGTGTGTGTTTGTGTGCAACAAAATATCTTAAATGCGGAATATAAAGAAGACAAGATATTTGTTAACGAAGTGGAAACTCTGTGAAGAGAAAAATCACTCCAGGGCAGCCAAACCTAGGAAAACAAAGCTAGTTACAAGACACTCTTACTCACATACCCTTATGCAGTAGTCATACATTTAACTCTAACACGAAGCCCATCGTGAATGCTTCTCAACCAAGTCTCCTACTTGAAGGGGTTTTCAATGGATTCATTTACATTAGGGTCGATCCCTAAGATAGACTTTACACGAACTGCTGAGCACACAGTGGCAACAACTTGAGAGCTAGCGGATCTTTGATTCTCCCTAAACACTCTCTTTAAGCACTATGGAATTCGATACAGAATTCATACAATTTACAAGCCTAGGGCCCTCTATTTATAGGCTTACAGAAAACCTAAATCTGCTGAAATTCAGACTTTGGTTGTCGAGCGTCCGAACGGAAGATAGCCACATACGGACGGTCTTCTGTGACCGCCTTTCAGAAACAGCGCAATTCTTTCCTTATCAAGTCCACGTCCGGATGGCTTGGCCGAGCGTCCGGACGGTCTTCGCTATAACTCATTTTTTGCGTTCGAACGAAACACTGGAATATTATTAAATGCTGAACAGCGTCCGGACATGTTGCCACATCGTCCGGACGACTTGCAGAGACTTTCCTAACAGTGTCGACGTTTGAAATCCAACTCAGTGTAAAATAATGATTGACCTAGCATCCGGACGGTGTTGCTCTGTCGTCCGGACGACTTCAACGTAATCTGATAGACACTGCAGGACGTCCAGACGCCTTCAAAGGCTCGTCCGGACGGTTGCACAAGAACTGGTTGATTTGGCTTGGAATTTGTAATGAATCTTAATGGACATCTTCTAGAAGCTTATGACCATACACATGGCATGAAATGATACACTGTTCATATTACTTGAAGATTCTGAATAGAACCGATAATCCTGTTAAAAAGCAACCGTTACATAAAGTGTTTTTGTCAACCAGAATGTTGCCAGTATAAAATACTAACAAGTAGCAACGAACTCTTCTTAGTCTGTAAACTGTTTAGTTTGTGGATGTGCTGCTTACGAGTCTCCCTCGACTTCTCAAACTCTACATAGAGGATTTTATAGGCCTCTTTGAGTTCTTCCATGTCTTCATCACTGTGCTCAGAGAAGTAAGAATCCTCCTCGTCTTCATGTGGAGCTACAAAGGCTAGAAATTGCTATTGAGCAGGAGTTTCTTCTTCTTCAAACTCATTACTGAGAGTCGCATTGTAGGCCTTCCCTTTTCCCTACTTGAGATTCCCACAGTTGGCTCGGATATGCCCAAAGCCAAAGCATTCAAAACATCTTAGGCCTCTTGTGTCTTTATTCTCAGCTTCTTCAGGTTCAGACTCTCTGGGGACCTTCTTCAGTCTTTTTGAGAATTTCCCCTTGAATTTATCATTCTTCATTAATCTTCTGAAATTTTTGGCCAACATTGCCACAGCATCTTCTTCATTATTAGAGTCTTCTTCAGATGAGACTCTGGCATTTTCCTTGGATGCCTTGAGGGCAATAATCTTGATCTTCTTGACTGGAGGTAGGGAAAGCTCATAGGTTTGAAAAGATCCCACCAACTATTCAATCTTCATCTCTTTCAAATATTTGTTTTTTTCAATAATAGTCACCTTGATTCTGAAACGCTCAGGCAAAGATCTTATAATTTTTCGGATGGGCTTTACATCCTAGACGGACTTCCCAAGACTCACCGTCGAGTTTCTTAGGTCACTCATCTTAGAGTAAAACTCTTCAAAAGTCTCATCTTCAAGCATCTTAATCTCTTTAAATCTAGAAATCAACATTTGAAATTTGGCAAATTTAACAAGTTTTGTGCCTTCATATGTTGTTTTTAAGATTTGCCACGCTTCTAGAGCAGTTCCACAGTTTGAAATTTTTGTAAATTTGGACGGTGAAAGAGCTTAACATAGAGCATAGAGGATTTTATCATTGGCAAGTCATGCGTTTTTTTTCAGTAACAAGATCAATATTTGTATCATCTGGCTGAGTCCAACCAGTTTCAACAGTTTTTCAACAATCAATGGATTTTAAAAAGAAAGGCATACGAGCTTTCTAATAGCCATAGTTTGTGCGATCAAAGGCAGGAACAGTCATAAGATTTTGAGACATGGCAAGATAAAATAGAAGTCAAACGGATAAGCACTTAATAAATAAATCTAAACAGAGTGTACTAAGCTCTAATACCAATTGAAAAATAAAGATGACTTCTAATTTAACCGTTTGCGTGCGCAACGTGTAACAAAATAATATAAATGCGGAATTTAAATAACATAATTATTTTGTTAACGAAGTGGAAACTCAGTTAATGGAAAAACCACTCCGGGGCAGCCAAACCTAAGAAATCCACTATTAGAAGACAAAACTAGTACATAGACATTAACACTCATATACCTAATGCAGCGATCGTATCTAACACTTTGACACGTAACTTAACGTGAACGCCTACCAACCAAATCTCCTAGATGAAGGGGTCTTCTATGGATCCATTTACCATAGGATCCATATACTTTAATTGACGAGCACAACAATAGCACAACTGCAACGATTTGAGAGCAAACGAATCAGTATAACAACTCCTAAAATATACTCTCTAAGCTCTAAAGAATTCAATACCAAAATTTGTAAATAATACATGCCTAGATGCCTCTATATATAGGCTACAGCAGACCTAAATCGAGTCTGTTACAGTTTAGGTCGTTCAGACTCAAGTTGAGGCCGTCCGAATGGTTATCTGTGCAACTGGCTTTCCAAAAAGCACTGTTTTTTTTCCTAAATAAGGCCGCGTCAGAACGGTGTTGTCCTAGCGTCCAGACGGTTGCACTTCAGCTGCACGCAATTTTCATAATAAGGATTGGCGTCTGGACGGTGTAGACCTATTGTCCGGACGGTTGTAACTATCTTCCTATATCTGTGTCTGCGAAGAAAATCATTTTACTTGTCGAACACTGACTAGCGTCTGGACAGTATTGTCACGTCATCCGGACGGATGCACTTGAACGCTGGATTCTTCTAGAACTTTGAAGAGCGTCCGGACATGTTGTTAAGACGTTTGAAAGGATGCAAGCTTGAATAGTAGACACTGATGGGCGTCCGAATGCATGACTGGGCCGTTCGGACGGAAGCTTAGGATCCGAATTCTTCTGACTTGAAAACCTCACAGAATCTTCTTTGAACTTTGAGAAGCACATTTATGAAATGAAGACTTTGAAATAAACAGTATCCCTGAATATGTAGCAACATTACATACAAGTAATTTTGTCAAACAGAATGCAGCTAGTCACAAACTAACAAATTAAACCTGTTGTATAATCATCATTCCCATAATCACAGAAAAAATAATAATGATTTAGGTTCAATAAAGGTAAAATGCTTTCTAAGACAAGAGAATAATCTCACGAATACTGATTTTGAATTTAAGAACAATTGCATTAAAATATTAAGAACAATATTAAATTGTAGCAATTCTCATAATTATACAACCAACATGCATAAACTAAAACTCTCTAAATTAAGATACAATCAAACCATTGCGCTTGGACAGGGCTACATCAATACCCTACGAAGGGTTTTAACCGCTCATGATGCTGGTGCGATCGCCTCCTGCCATGCTTACCTCTCTTCAACTCTTCAAGCCTTCTAAAATTATTTTACTGAATTTGCTCTAGGTAGCAGTGTGTCTTTCTTCAATGTTAAGAAGCCTTTTTATAGGGATTAGGAGAACCCTATAAGTCCTATAAATCCTAGAAAAATCGGAGGTCAGTCTCCTAGTCCTAGGAGGAAACTGAAAATCCAATCCAATGAAGAAAATGATTCCAAATTCGTCCAGATTTGCGGTCCTTTATTGCGGGACAATTTTGGCATAATAAACATCCGAATTAGGAAAAACATATATCATACATATTTGTTGCTTCTTTTATTAGATTTCCAACGATGCTAATTTTATCGTAATTTGACACTTGAACATAAAGTTATGATTAAAATATAGAGATGTGCTTATTCTGGATTATTTCCAAAAATAACAAATTTTGCCGACTTCTCTTTTATTAAATTCAAAATTGATTTGGAGTTGGACCTTATCAAAAGTGAGTTTGTTGACTTCAATATTCTTGCAGACTTCGTTATAATATTGGAATTTGATGGATTTTGAGTGATTTTCTTTCAAAATCTATAAAATACAAGAAAACACAAAACAGTACAAAACATTAAACTATAACAAAACTAAGAGATTAACATATGTGAATTAAGGGGCTTAAATGTGTAACATTCAGTATTTATCAGAAATCCAACCCAAGAAGCAACTAGAATTTCTACACTTTTCACCCAAAACCTATTCATTAATCACATTGATTTCTATTAGGAATAATTGCACTATTGGTCACTGGGGTTGGCCTAAATTACAAATCACTCATTGTGGTACAAAAAGTTTATGGAGGGTTCTTGTGGTCAACTATAATTACGAATCACTCCCTGAATCTGTTTTCCGTCCACCAAGTCCTATAAATCCATTAGCTTGTTACGCCATATCCAATATAAAATCGATACGTGACCATTACAATAAAAAAAATATAAATATATTAAAAATATAAATAAATAAAACTTAATTTTTTTTTATTTTTTAAAAAGGAAAATAGCGGCAGCCACCCTTTAACTATTTTTATTTTTTTAAAAAAAACAAAAATAATTTTTAAGTTTTATTTATTTATATTTTTAATATATTTATATTTTTTATTGTAAGGACACGTATCGATTTCCTATTGGGTATGACGTGGCAAACTAACAGAATCTGTTAACTTGGTGGACGGAAAACAGGTTCAGGGCGTGATTCGTAATTTTAGTTTACCACAAGGACTCTCTATGAACATGTTGTACCATAAGGGGTGATTTGTAATTTAGGCCAATCCTATGAACCGATGATGCAATTATCCATTTTTATTATGTAACATGACATGCCTCTAATGCACGAATATAAAGTGTATTTATAGAGTACAAGAGAAATCGTAGTTCTATCCGTGGCCTTTCAGAACATCTAGTCCAAGTAGGGGAAGAAAAACTTCTTTTCTTTTATGGTTTTTGCCTTGATGTCGGTTCCACTGCACGAATTCTCTCGAGTCCTATTCAAATGCACTTGTGCCATTTTCAGATGTGTTCGAGCCCATTTGCCATGCAAAATGCTGAATTTGCTTTTGAAGCATAAAAGTAATGTATTTGCTTGTATTTTTCCTTAGACACTTGAAAATGCTTAAAACACAAAAATATTATATTACAAAGAAACTAAGGGCTAACATATGCGAGTTAAGGGGTTTGGATATGCAACATTTAATACTTATCACACCCAAAACTTATATATTCGTAGTCTCTTAGCAATACAAAATTTAAAAAAAAAATGAGAGAAAATGCAAAACTACACTACTTCCTATTTTGTGGGGAACACAATTGCATTTAGCGTATGCCACAAACCTTTTAAACACATAGGCCTCCCTAGTGGCTCATTCCGCAGATTTCCTGGGCTCGAGCGCTTTTAATGTGCGCTTGATCCACTCCAAACAGTGCTGAATCCTGAACCTGAAAAACTAGAAAAGGCAATGAAAAATCTATATATATTGTCCTAAACTACGAATCAAATTAGATTTAATCTCAAAAACTTAAATACGCAACCGTAACAGTTCTTGGCAACGGCGTCAAAAATTGATGTGGTCTTGAGTGTATCAATAATAAAACTACCACTCGCAATTGAACAAATATTTGTAAGATAGATCTATGAGGAAGTGTCGAACTTTAAGGACGGTTGGTTGTTGTTAAATTACTGAAATTAACTCTAATCTAATTTAGAAAATAAGTTTGATTTTGTGTTTGCAATTGAAACTAAAGGAAAATGTAAAAAGTAAAAGTAAGATAGTTTGAGAAGATATATGGGATAGATTTCACCACTAACTGCATAGTATTGGTAAATTGCGTTTAAAATGTGAATTTCACTTTATGAATGATTGCGTTTAACATGAGAATTTCACTTATATGAATGATACGACTTGCGTGTGTTTGTCAAGCACCCAATAATGTTGTTAAAAAAATTATTTTATTAAAAAATAAGAATAACTTATCTTTGGTTTGCACAAAAATATCTATTTGGCCGTTAAGATGCGGTCCAATCCGTTTTCCTTTATAAAGTTTTTGAAGGTTAGGAGTAAAAACGACCGCAATTCGAGTGAAGTTATCTTTAGGCCTTGTTTGGTTTGCAGAATAGACCCATGGAATGGAATGACTATTCCAATGGAATAGTCATTCTTTTGTTTTGTAGGAGTCTTTTCTATGGAATAGTTATTCTAATGGGAATAGCCATTCTAATGGGAATAGCTATTCCCTTATGAAGAGGAATACATATTCCTTCTATTTTTGAGAGGAATAACTACTCCTTGGGGTAAAGAATACAATTTTCAAAAAAAAAAAAAATCATTTTTTATTTTCTTTCAAATCTTTTGTTTTAAAAAAAAAAAGAAAAAAAGAAAAAAAGAAGAAGAAAAGAAATGAGAAAAACTAAACCCCAAAGTGGTTGGCCGACCACCCATTGGGGTGGTCGGCCAGCCACTATGGAGGGCCATGGGTGGTCGCACCACCCCCCAGGCATTCGGGTGGGGGGGGTGGTGCAACCACCCCCGGAGCAACTGGGGGTGGCACAGGCCACTCCGAGTTCTCGTCGGGGGTGGCCGCAGGGGTGGCCGGCCACCCCCGGAGGCCACTCGGGGGTGGTCTCCGGTTCAACGGTGGGTGGTCGGCCACCCACCAATTTATTTCAATTTTTTTTTTGTTTTTATTTTTTTAGTTTGATTTAAAAAAAAAAAAATTAATGTAGGATTTTTTTAGTAATTGTCTTTGAATTCCGATTAAATGTGTGAGTTATTACCAAACAAAAGAATAGGAAAGTCATTCCATTCCGCCACCTTTTATTCCTAGGAATAACTATTCCTTTCCCTAATGGAATGGCCATTTCGCGAACCAAACGAGGCCTTATTATTGTTATTATATATATATATATATATATATTTCTTTATTCTTTTTGTCCGTTGTTCATGTCATTCCTTCCAACAACCGACTGTAGGTGCTAAGCTCGAACCACCTAATGACGCTGCAATTTTAACTCTCACCCAATTCGCGAAAGCTGAGAGAGAGAGAGAGAGAGCAATGGCTTTCAAGGCACTAGACTGTATCACGAGGTCGGACATCGAAGCGCTGGGGATTTCACTGGAGCTCGCAGAGGGACTCCATGAAAGGCTCACAGAGATCATCCGAATTTACGGACCTGCCACTCCCGACACGTGGCGGAATATCTCCAAGCGCGTGCTCAACCCGGACCTACCCTTCTCCTTCCACCAGATGATGTACTACGGTTGCTACAGGGACTACGGCCCCGACCCGCCCGCTTGGATACCCGACCCGTATGCTATCCTGATACCCTTACTCATTATTCTTTAAAACCTCTATTTGTTTCTGACGAAAATTGTTTATGCAAAAGTGAAAAGTTATTTTGGAAAAGGAAACGAAATGGTACCGCCTCCAGATGTTTATTATATACCTTTGCTGTTTTTGCATGCTGATGTTCATATTGAATGTACTGACGATTTAGGCAATTTAGTACAGTAAGTTATGTATATGAATAAATTTCACGGATTGGCAACCAATGAAATTGTATAATTCTCATATCTTACACTAAATTTTATCATCCAAGCAATATTAAAAGCTCCTGCAATATGTGTTTATATATGAATATGCGTGTGTATGCAGATCTTTATATCTAATGTGTTTAAAATGTTGTTGTGCATGCGTGTGTGTGCACATTGCTATTGATATTCCTAGTGAAAAAAAATGTTATGGAATTACAAGTCCTTATATCCCACTGCTGGTTATTGCATCACTAGGGAAAATGTGATCTCAACAAATGTTGGCCAGCTCTTAGAGAGGCAGGGAAAAGAGTTTTTGGGTCCAAAATATAAGGATCCAATATCAAGCTTCTCTGACTTTCAGGAATTTTCAGTCTCAAACCCTGAGGTAGTACGAATGTCACATCAACGTTCTCTCTCTCTCTCTCTCTCTCTCTCTCTCTCTCTCTCTCTATATATATATATATATATATATATATATATATATATATATATATATATATGTATATGTATATTTTGAGAAGTAATCTACATATCATTAAAAGCGCAAAGCGCAATCCAGTACACAGGAAAGGTTGTCTTTCTATATAAATTTTGAATTTTGCATGAATTTGGATGGTGAGCTTTTTCATATATCTGGCTTCCTGTCCTTTGTTTGCTAGGTTTATTGGAAAACTGTATTGGATGAAATGGGCTTATCTTTTTCTGTGCCTCCCCAATGTATCTTACGTGAGAGTACATTTGAGGAAAGCAATTCGTCATACCCAGGTGGTCAGTGGCTTCCCGGAGCATTTGTGAATCCGGCTAAGAATTGCTTGAGTTTAAATTGCAAGAGAAGTTTGGATGATATAGTGGTAATATGGCGTGGTGAAGGGAACGATGATCTTCCTGTACACAGGATGACACTCTGGGAGTTTCGTGCAGAGGTTTGGTATGCTACTTTTCATCCAATTCAGTTTGTCTACTTGAAGTCACTTGTAGTATCTTATAATTAGTTGTACAATGCTAATTAGATTCTCTAGAACATGTATGTGATGCTATGGTTTTTGTAACGTCACACAATCATGGATATAGACATAAACTGATGAATATGTGCTCCAAATAGCTTGTTGATACTATTTTCCAGTGCATAAAAATAAGTTTTCAGATTTGTTCAGATAAACTTATTAAATATCATATGGCGTCATTGGATTTAATCGTAACAGCCTCTTCTTATAGCCTGGTGGCATGCAATTTGTGTATGTAGGTGGTTTTGGGGTTTTATTTCTATCTAAGGTGTCATATGTAATTTTATAAGCTGTCATGATACCGGTATACTATTGTCAAACTTTATTTTGTGATGATATTTGCTTGGAGGTTTTTAACAAAAGAATATAGAAAAGTTTGGTGTTAACACCATCAGAGTAGGAAGTTATCTTCTCTAAGTGTTGCAGTTCGGATCATGTATGGCTTATATGTAATGTTCAATCATAGTTTATGTTTTAATTTGCATGAGGAAATTTCAAAAAATTGAGTTCCCAGAAGCCCTGCTTGATAATAATACTCATGGTGCTATATGGGTTTTGTTAAAAACTTTAGTGTTGAAAAGTATGTGTAGGTTAATTTAATTTCATCAGTAGGTGTTCTATCAGATAATGATACTCATGATGAAAAAAAAGTGTTCAACTTTTATCACACAAGTGGAATCATGACGTTCTCGAGAAGGTGGTCGAATCCAAGGATTTTGAATTGTTGGTGGTGGGAGGTGAAACAGGGGTATGTATCCGTAAAAGTTGCAAAGGATCGATGAGGTCTATTCTTATGGATAGAGACGGGATAGCTTGGTTGGTGCGTATCTTTGAGGAGCTGGTGGTAGGGGAAGATTCACGGGTTTTCTGGAATCAATCTCAACCTAGGTTTCCAAGGATTCTTGCTCAGTGTTGTTTCCACAACCACGGTGGTTTCTTGGTGGTTGATGAATTTGACGGTGGTAGAACAGGTGGCTTGGTCCTAATACTAGAAGGAAGATACAGAAAAGGTTGGGATCTTTTCGGCTCGGTACTACGCTTGGTTAATGAGCAGTTTAGAGCTGGGGTCAGAGATGGGGCGGTAGAAACAGAGGTCCAGGCGGTGAGGGGAAGCAGGAGGAGCTATGCAGAGGTCCTGGTGAAGACGTTGCCACCGTTGGAGGAGCGCTTTGGTGTATCTTCAAGGCCGGTAGCTAGGGTGCCTAGGTGGGTGAGAGAGCTCTGTCGGAGTTTCTACGGACAAGTTTGTCCAAGTTCCGGTGATAATCAAGAAGAAGATCCAAGCTCTGGCAAAGATTTCCCATATTCTGGCGAAAGCAGCTACGGCTCCAGTGAAGATTACCCAACCTCCGGTGAAGCCTTTCGCATCGAATTGTGGTCCTGAGGTCTTTGAAAAGCAAGCTGCGAAGGGATGGGAGGCTATTGACACACTTGTCCATTTTGGTGAAAGTCTCCAGTTTACAAATCTGAGAGAGATGTTGAAGCTAAAAGAGGAAGTAGACGTTTGTCTGGAGAGGCTAGTCTTGGCTGTGGATGGGCCACTGGGTAGTGGGCCTAAGCTGAAGTTTGTGGATTCAAAACAAGCCCACATTCAGGGATGGGTCCTAAGCAATTGTTGAAGGATCTTTTGGTCTCTCGGCCTAATTGTGGAGTTAAATCCACATCCAAGGTTCAAGTTGTTAAAGAGTCTTTTTTTTTTTTTTTTTTTGATAAGTAATAAATTTTATAGAAAAAAGTGTAAGGGGCCCCTACGTATACATGAAGTATACACATGAACAAACAACCCACAAAAAAAAAAAAACTGCCCATAAGAAGGAACCTAAAAAGACCCAAATAAACCCTCAACCCTAAGACCCTTAAACCCAGAGCTCACAAGAATCATACACCCTACAGAACGTGAGCCTTGCATTTCCCTCGCCGAGAAGACACGCTTACATTGCTGTAGTTAATAGAGCTGTTTAGATTCAACAACTCCCTCCTACCATTGATCTTTGGACGCCCAAGTTTAACAATCCGAAGGAGGTCCTCTTCAATGGCATTCGGGAAATCTCCACTAGCATTTTCTTTAGTCTTTTGGCGCACAACCATAGACTCCCGAAGAAACTCCTCTTCGCTAACGCTGGCATCCAAGATCTCCAAATGCTGAGCCTCATCCTCTTCACAATCCCCTGCCCAATCCAAATACTTATCGGGTGGATAAACACCCAAAGGGGAAGGCGATGCACCATCCTCCCCATCCCAGACTTCAACTCCTTGATCCCGCACAACAACCTCCCCAGACGGACCAAAACCTACTGGCCATTTCTTAGACTCGATTAGGCTGTTCACCCGTAGGTCCTCACCCTTATCAACTTTTGGAGAAACACAACGACCCAAAAGAGGGGGAACCCTTACCACCTTGTCTTCTTTGGCATCTAGGGTTGTCGGCGACACGACCGACATTTTAGGCGAAACTTGCCCTGCCAAACACGAGTTGAGAAAACCCCTCTGCAAGAAATCCCTTGTCGGAGGAGTTTACTTAATAGCAAACTTCACAGAAGCTACCTTCTCAACAAGTGGTAGCACCCGAGAGCTATGCATTAGCTTAGACTCCTTAAGGAGCATTGGAACCCCCGGAACTGGCTAAGAGTGGCATCCAAGAGAGGAGAAGGTATCCCACCAGCAACATCTAACCTCAACGCCTCCACAGAATCGAAAAGTCTCTCTCCCAAATCAGCAGCCTCTGAGGGAGAACCATCGGAGAAGTGGAGCGGAGCCAGAGAGGACCCCTCAAGCTTGAGAGAAGCTTCCGAAGAAGTCATAGATGATTCTTGCGCACACAGAGATGCCGTAGGGGTACGACCAGAGCTTACAACCATCTCAGACCCTACCTCCAGCAACCCCAGCATCGAGCCTGCCACCGAATCAGACCCCAAACCTGCCTTTGTCAAGGTCTCCGACGAAGATATGTCAACGGAAGCTCTGCAAGGACCTACCAAAGCCGAATGACCACACCCATCTTCTTTGGCCGGAAGAGAAGACCTGAGCGAGAGCTTACAACTCTGACCCACAGGCTTGATAACCAGTTTGAGGTGGATAATGGGCTTCTTGCTGACCTTCTTAGGCCTGAAGCCATTGGGCTTGAAACCCAATCTAGCTAACCGACCTAGATAACCTCTGACCTGAATCATCACTGAGCGAGAAAACCCTAGAAGTTTCTTCAACCAGAAAAAAGCGCAGCTGCCCTTCGACTCTTTCATCTTCTTCGCTGCGACGCTGGATGGAACCGCTGGCGACCCAGAGACTCTTACGTCATACTCGTAGCAGTTCACCGCCAATCGCACCTCTTCACCACCTTCTTCCAACACCGAAGGAAGCAGATCAAGAGGGTCACGAACACCGGTTTCAACCCCACAGACTTCTCATTGTCTCTGTCTACCGAGTGAAGCACTGTCACGTAAGAGCGACCGGGAAAAAACCCCCCCTCTGTTTCCCCTTCGAGATAAGCTCTTTTGATACTAGTGGCCACTCATTTGCTTCGAGGAAATCCAGTAGCTGCCGCAACTCACCCACAACCCGAAACCAACCCCAACCTTCACGACCTTCAGGGAGCCATATAGTCCCTTTTCGACCACCCTCAGCATAGGATACCACCTCTAGGTAACGGCTGACCTTGTTACCACTCCCTCGGACCATCAATGCTTTCACATCCTCCCGGAAATACTTGACGAAGTCCTCCTTCACTGTAGCCTTCAATGCCTCCTCAACAGTGGCCATCAACCATGCTGAGCATTGGAGACCCAAAGAGATGAACCCACAACCCCTTCCTCCTCTCCTCCAAGCAAAGTTATGATGCTTCTATCTTCACCGAAAAGGAGAACCCTTTAGCTTCTACTGAGAAGCAACGCTCCATCACTGTCTAGTTTGAATAGCTACGAGAAGAGACACCATGGCCCAATGGTGGTTTTGAACCCATATATAAGGCTCTGTTTTATAGAGAAACTTCGAGGCCTAATGGTGGTTTTAAGCCCAAGATTAAAGCTGCGTTTTTTATAGAGACGCCTACAGTGGGCTCAGGCGTGGGTCAAGCTGGTCATAAGCCCTACCCAAAAGGTAAGGCCCTTGTCTCTGGAGAGCGGCCCTCTTTTTCTTCCTTCCGAGGTTTAAGGATTCGGCCTGTTCGTGGGTGAGTTTGGATGCTGGTTAGGTCGGTGACCTAGGCGCGACGTCATTTGCTGTTGGGTTTCCCGCCGTGCTGCGAACGCCGGTGTCCACGGGTTGTTCTCTCTTGGTGAGTGTTCCGGTGGGCTCTCGGTTGTCCTCTTTTGGTGGGTCTTTCAGCGAGCTTTTGGTGGTCGTTATTTCGCCTGAGAGGGTCCAGCAGAAGCAGAATCAGCTAGTGAGTGCGAGTCAAGCCGCTGATCTTGCAGTATTTCCTCATTTGCCACCAATGATTGAGCCTATGCAACCTCCGGTGGTTGAGGTTAAAGATTTGGTGTCGTGGTCCTTATTCTGGGAGTGCCAGTGATGGGACTTCTGATTGGTGGGGTATTTTAGTAGTGGACTCGGTTGTTTCTCGGATGATTGGGTTGTGGTTACCGGTGCTCCACCTTCTGCTAGTTAATACTCTTTAGTCATGGGATGATGTCGATGCTTCCACCAGCATGCCTCTCGGGTGTTCAGAATTCGTTATGTTTCAGAAGGGTGTACAGCTTAATGGAGAAGCAGACAATAGGGGGGACTTGTGCATTGCGGTTGAGGTGGAAGGAGAAGCTGGTATTGGTAGGCTGCCTCCTCTAAATACCTATTCCTCAACCTCGGGGGATCTATCGAGGTATTCTGATTGGGTTATTTAGTGTGTGAATGAGATTTGTCCCATTGCGGGGATCTCATATGTGGGTCATAAGTTGCAATTGTTGGCCCTCTTGACTTTTCTTGAAGAGGAATGTTGTAAAGAAGCGATGGTTGCCCTTTCGAGTTGTGGTATGAAGGGTAAAGGGGAGCTCATGATTTGGATAGTTCAGTCAAATACGATGCTAGAGGTTCTTGCTCGAGCCGTGTTATAAGGAAGGCGAGGGGTCATCCAGTTGTGTTATGAAGCCAAGGATTCTCTCTTGGAATGTGAGGGGGTTGAACAAGAGGGGTAAGCATTTAAGGGTTAGTAACTTGCTCAGAGATTGAAAGGTGGATATTATTTGCTTTCAAGAAACCAAGCTTCATGGTTTGTCTCGCAACTTTGTGCGCAGCTTATAGGGATGCAATCATGTGGACTGATGTTGCTTGGATTCCACTGGGGCCTCAAGGGGTATCCTGATCATGTGGGACAAAAAGGTGGTGGAGAAGGTAGATGAGTGTGTGGGGGATTACACCCTTGCAGTCTCGTTCAGGAACATTGTGGATCAATTCGTCTGGGCCTTTGCAGGTGTATATGATCCAAATTCTGGTAGTGATAGAGACTTCTTTGGGATGAGTTAGCTGGCATTATCAGTTGGTGGAACCTGCTGTGGTGCATAGGGGGTGATTTCAATGTAACTTGTTTTTCTAGTGAAAGATCTGGCGAGGCTTGTCTTTGTTATGCTATGACGAAGTTCTTTGACTATATTTCTGATCAAGGTCTCATGGATCTTCGTCTCGCTAGTGGCTCTTTCACTTGGTTGATTTCTCATGATTGTCCCGTGTGGTCTAGGATTGATGGATTTCTTGTCTCCCCAGATTGGGAAGCTTAGTTTCTTGTGGTTTCTTAAAAGAGGCTTTCTCGCCTTTATTCGGACCACTTTGAAAACATGTGGCTTAAGGTGGAAGGTTTTGTGGGACTGGTGAAACAATGGTGGGATTCTTATTCGTTCCAAGGCATTGAAACTAGATTTGAAGAAATGGAATCAAGAGGTGTTTTTGGCAATGTAGAGAGGAACAAGAGGAAGCTTATTGAAGTTTTCGATGAAGAAAGTAGGGCTTTAGGTGAGGAGGAGCTATTGAAGAAGGCAGAGGTTGTCAGAGAGTTAGAGAGGTGTTCTCCTATGGAGGAGGTGAGTTGGAGGTAGAAATCTAGGGTGTTGTGGTTAAAGGAAGGCGATAACTACACTAAATTCTTCTACTCCATAGCAATCTCAAGTAGAAGGTACAATTCTATGAACTCCTTATTGATTGGCGATACTCCATCTTTTAATCAGACAGAAATGAGCGAGCATATTGTCAAGTTCTATCGAAAGCTTTTTACCAAGCAATGTAGGTGGTGGCCTGTGGTGGATGGTATTTCCTTTGATTCTATTTTGGAGTCCGAGGCTAGTTGGTTGGAGAGAGCTTTCGAGGAGGTGGTTAGGAAGGTAGTGTCAGCTATGAATGGTGATAAGGCGTCGGGTCCTGATGGCTTTTCTATGCCTTTCTTCCAAGTGTGTTGGGATGTTGAGTGTGTACATTATGGAGGTGTTTAGTGACTTTCATGCTGGAGGTTTGTTTGAAAAGTGCCTGAATGCTTCGTTCATTTCGCTTATTCTGAAGATTCCAGGTGCTATTGCTCTCAAAGATTTCTGACCTATTAGTGGGAGGAATATACAAAATTATTGCTACAGTTCTAGCAAATAGAATGAAGACAGTTATGTAGAAGGTCATCTCCAAATCACAAAGTGCCTTCATCGAGGGTAGAAAAATCATCGATCCAATCCTTATTGCCAATGAATGCCTTGATAGTAGATTAAGAACTTGGGAGCCAGGTGTCATTTGTAAAATGGATTTGGAAAAAACATATGATCATATTTCCTTTTGTATATGCTGCCGAGGTGTGGCTTTGGGGGAATATGGTGCTCGTGGATAGCACATTGTATTTCCTTTGTGCGGTTCTTGGTGTTAGTCAATGGCTCTCCTAATATTTTTTTCAGTAGCTCCCGTGGGTTGAGACAAGGGGATCCTCTTTCACCCTACTTGTTTGTTTTTTTGATGGAGGCTTTGAGTCGTATGATTTCTGCTGCGGTCAGTCGGGGTCTGCTAGAAGACTTCAAAGTTGGCAATGCTTAATTCTCTCATCTGTTTGTTGATGATACTTTGATTTTCTTCAGTGCTCGTCCTTCTCAGTTGTGCCATTTGCGGAGACTTTTCCTTCTGTTTGAAGTTGCTTCGGGCTTGAAGGTTAATTTGGCTAAGTTAGATTTAATTTATGTGGGGATTGTAGGTCAAGTGAGAAGTTTAGCTGGAATCTTAGGGTGTGGGGTTGCCACTTTGCCGGTGAAGTATCTTGATCTTCCATTGGGGGCTTCCTATAAGTCTATTCATATATGGGATGGTGTTATCGACGAGATAGAACATCGGCTGGCCAGCTGGAAAAGGTCATACCTTTCAAAAGGCGGTAGAGTCACCCTTATCAAGAGTATCCTCGCCAATTTACCTACGTATTATTTGTCTCTATTACCTCTCCCAGCGAGTGTTGCTGTTTGCATTGAGAAGCTACAACGGGAATTTTTATGGGGTGAGATTGGTGAAGAGTTCAAATATCATTTGGTGAGTTGGTCTAAGGTTTGTACCCCAATTTCAAAGGGAGGCCTGGGTATCAGGAATTTGGTGATGTTCAACCGCGCTATGTTAGGTCAATGGCTATGGTGTTATGGGATTGAGAGAGAAGCTTGGTGGAGAGTTGCGGTGGATTCTAAGTTTGGTAATTTATGGGGTGGGTGGTGCTCCCTTAAGCCTGTAGGTGTGTTTGGGGTGAGGTTGTGGAAGAACATCAAGAAAGGGTGAGAGACATTCTCAGGCTTTTCTAGATTTGAGGTGGGGGATGGGGCTAGGACCAAATTTTGGCAAAAACTGTGGTGCGGGGATACGGTTCTTAAGGAAGCTTTTCATATTTTATTTGGTATTGCTCGTGTGAAGGATGTCTCTATTGTGGATAATTTGGAGCTTTTGGGTAGTTTAAATTAGTGGAACGTGAGCTTTTCTAGAGAGGCGCATGATTGGGAAGTGGATGTCTTTACTTCCTTTTTTTAGGTGTTGCACTCGGTCATTGCGAGAAGAGGTAGTGAAGATAGGCTTTGGTGGGTCTCTTCCAAAAGAGGCTTGTTTAAGGTCAAGTTCTTCTTTAGCTCCTTGGCTTGCTCTCAAGGTAGTCGCTTCCCATGGGAGAGTGTGTGGCGGACTCAGGCTCCTTTGAGGGTGGCTTTTTTTGCGTAGTCGGCGACTCTAGGCAAGATCCTTACAGTGGATAATCTTAGGAACATGCATGTTATTATGGTGGATAGATGCTGCATATGCAAGAGAAATAGTGAATCAGTGGATCACCTTCTTCTTCACTACGATGTGGCTTCCGCTCTGTGGAGTGCTCTCTTTACTTGCTTTGGTATGTCTTGGGTTATGCCTAGAAGAGTTATCAAACTTGTTTGCTTGTTGGAGGATGTCTGAAAGCTGAGGAGTGCTGCAATTTGGAAGATGGTGCTGATTTGCCTTTTTTGGTGTGTATGGAAGGAAAGAAATAATAGGTTTTTCGAGGACTTGGAGAGGTCATTGGAGGATATTTTAACTTCGTTTTTTCATACTTTGTATCTTTGGATGGTGGCTTTTGTGCACCCACTGTCACTTAGTTATGTTGATTTTCTTGTTTGTTTTTCTCTTTCTAGTTAGGTGATTCATTTTGTATACTTCCGGTGTACTTAGGGCCACATTACGCTTTTAATAAGACTTGATTATTACTTATAAAAACAAATAATACTCATGAAGATGCTATCAGGGTTCTGTTAAAAACTCTAGTGTTGAAAAGTATGTGTAGGTTAATTTAATTTCATCGGTAGGTGTTCTATCAAATAATGCCATGTTGCTTTTTTGCGAACTTGGATGATATTTCAACATCACCAAACACAACTCGATCTTCTTGTGGCATGATAGCTTTAAGCATGCTTTAATTAGGTGTATCTGAAAGCTTATTTTCGTAGTTATGAAGTTTGTAAAGTTATGTAAATGTATGTTCTTCTAGTTAATGAGTGAATAAATGTTTGTCATGTTATGTAATTTTTTATTTTTATGTTATTTGCTTTCAGCCTTTCTATCCTTGAATATTTGTAAGTCAAATGTTCTGTTGGCTCTATAATTTCTAGGTTAGTTGCCCACGCAATCAAGACACTAGGATTGGACAAAGGGTCTGCAGTTGCAATTGATATGCCGATGAATGTCAATTCTGTGGTTATCTACCTGGCTATTGTTCTGGCAGGCTACATAGTTGTGTCCATAGCTGATAGTTTTGCTCCAATTGAAATATCAACAAGACTGAAAATATCAGAAGCAAAAGCCATATTTACTCAGGTTATTACCCTTTTTTCTTTTCCGCTTGTTGGGGACATCACACATTTTATCTTTATTTTTTTGGTTTTGTTCATCTATCTATGCTGCATGATGTAAAAATAACAAACTTCTTGCAATTATGGAACTTTATGCTCTTATTGCATTTTCAAATGCATAATTTCACTTGAAGGGTCTCTCTGCAACTCAAGACACTATTTATTAATTTTGCATAAAGATATGGCATAGTTGAGTGAGATGATATGTTTAGGATTATTCCACTCATCAGTACACGATAAAGAATGAGCCTCTTGTTGAGCTGCTTGCTATTAATTTTATTTTTTTTTTGAAATTTAATCTGTAAGATTTATTGCTTCTAGAAGCTTGTTCTTAGTTCAACATGTCAAAATTAGTTTTTATGACACTGGAATTTAGGTTATTGTATCCTGCCCCCATTAAATACATTTTAATTGCTTAGTCATCTTCTTTCTTCAAATTGTTTTTCATTTTGTCAGGATTTGATTATTCGTGGTGACAAAAGTCTACCATTGTACAGGTGAAGTTTTGTTTATCCTTAATAAATGGGCGAACTGCTGCTTTTCTATTGCTTTACTATGACAATCTACCTAACATTGTATTTTCAGTCCTGCAGTAGAATTGTGGAGGCTCAGTCACCTACGGCAATTGTTATCCCCACAAGAGGTTCTAGCTTTAGTATGAACTTGCGGGATGGTGACATTTCTTGGCATGATTTTCTAGATAGAGCAAAAGATTTCAAGTATGTTATCTTTTTAACTTATAATTTTATATTTGTTAGAAAATTAATAAATGATTAAATGCACTATTTCCTATAGCTTAAGTTTTTGGGATAACTGTTGATTCAACATAGCATTAGAGTGGTGGTCTTGAGTTCGACAATTGACTTTGTAGTTTATTTCCTATTTCAATTAAAGATTGACATATTAGGCCTCATTTATTGTGGGTGAATTTGAGTCCACGTGAGAGGAATGTTAGAATATTAATTAAATGAGGAAATTCACAATTTCTTATGAGCTTAAATTTTTGGGATAAGTAGTGATTTAACAATATCCATGATCCCCTAACTTCTTTCAAGTATAAATATGAACCACGTGGTCCACGTATAGCTTGTATTTCAGCATAAGTTCTTTTGTCTTGAAGTATTGTGTAACTCCTTACCTTAATATTTGGTAAAGCAAATTTGATATGTATACATCATTCAAGAAACAATGGCATAATATTTTAACACTTGAAGGACAACACAGAACACTTGTATGAATTTGGGTTAACATTACAAAGCATGCAACAATAGAATGAGAAAGTAGCCCTTTCTTAAACATTCTTTGATGGGGTGTACTTGGGTTTTTGCTACGTGAAAGTGAAATCTTGTGTTTCGGTCTGAGGTTAGTGAGGGTGTTCGTTTGGCCGAGAGGAGCAAAGGAGTTTTTCGAGTGGTGGTCCTGGGATGGCCGAGTGTGATCTGGCTATTGAAAGTTTTTACCAAAGGCAAAGACTTACGCGAGAATTGGAGGACTTTTCACCAAGGGAACACTGCGTATGTGGTGCAGCATTGAGGCAACAAGTATGGAAGATTCAGTGAGTTGTCGGAATATGGAGGGGGAGGGCGGCGAAGCTTCGTTATCATACCTGAGGGTAGAGACGGGAAGGGATGGGGTGATTGTTGTGTTCAGATGCAGCGGTTGAAGTTGAATTACGAGAGACAACGAGAAGGTGTGAAAAAGATTGGGAAGCAACTGTGGAATTATCGGCGGTGACGAGGGTGCCTCAGGAAGGATGCTCGTATGTGGTGGTGGTGTAAGGAAAGAAGACTGGCAACGATAGTAAGGCTCCAAATAGGGGCATTGTGGGTAATAAAGCCATTTTGAGTTCTGGGTTCTCATCCCTTTCTACTTACTATAGAAGGCGACGATGGAGAACTCATCCTATACATTGAGATACTAAAAGCAACCTTGAACAGTTGCCCTTTCAAGTAGCTTTCTTGAAACTACATGACTCAGTAGTAACACAAACTCTGGGCATATAATTGTAAGATGTTATAAAACAGGTCATGTATTTTCTTTGATTTCCGGGTCAGTCTAAGCATTGTACAAATCATGTATGCCAAAACTGAGATTTTTGGGTGAAGCTTGTGTGGTTTTACAATTAGTGGAGGTAAGCAAGGCCTTTGAAGGAAGTAGGGGAGGTCCTCTCTCTCTCACTCTCTCTCTCTCTCTCTCTTGCTCTCCCTTTCTTTACCAAAATTTTCGTGCTTTTTCCGGGAAAATTTGGGACCAGCTTGCAACTCCGTACTGGGAATTCAGTATCAAACAGAACAGGTGACAACGATTCCTCTCTCTCGCTCGCGCGGTTAAAAGGTATTACATTGTACTGGCTGTTTGGTAGGGATGTCGCCCCTGTAGGGGTGTCGGCTTCAGCCTTATGGAGAGCCGGTTCTATGTGGAGGCAAAGTCCTTCCGGTTCTCGGTGGAAGCAGGGTCTGCCGAGCTTCGGGTGGAGGAAAAAAGAAAAGGGTTTTCAGGTTATGCTGTTCTCGGGTTGAGTTGCACTGCTTGGTTATTGTCGAGGGTGGAAGAGGTTTTGGGTAATTCTGGGATCGAGGATTTCGTTAGATCCTTTAGGGAGGGATCAAAGGCGACCATCACTCGGAGAGGTGAAAACAGGTCTGGGCGGTTCTTGGAGGTGGAAGTTTTCGACGGAGGTCGGAGAGGGCGCATCCTTTTTCCAAAAGGGCGGGACGGGAGAGGGTGGAGCCGTGTTTCTGGGGAGCTGAGCAAAATGTTGGATTTTCTGGAAATCACGTGTGGGCCTTCGTCTTATGGCGGTCGTTCTTATTCTGGTGTTTTGCCGTCGGGCGGTAGATTGGGGATAGGATCAGGACGTCCGTCGTTTGCGGCGGTGGTGAGTTCAGCAGCTACCGTCTCAGGATCTAAGGTTGAGACAAAGATGAATGGTGATTGGCCTCTGCCGGGCGGGCGCGAAGTGGAGAAAACGCAGCTGCGGGGAATGGAGATGGGGGCGGTCTGTCAGGTGAGTGATTGCTCCGTTCAGGAGGAGCAACCGGTCAACGTTTCAGGATTGAACCTTCGTGCAGAAGACCAGTCCAGATTTCGAGGTTGTGTCTGTAGGCAGGCTGGCGTGTCCAGGATTTCAGCCGTTGAGGGTGACGTTTCTCTGCAAGGGGAAGGAATGGTTGGAGTGTTCGAGAAGGTGTTTGAAATCCTGGGTCAGTTCTCCAAGGCGCTGGTTTGGGCCTGTGGCTTGCCGAAAAAGTTGGGTTATAAGTCTGCTCTTGGGCTTAAACGTAGGGTGGGTTTTGTGGCGGGTCGGGTGCTTAAGAGGGCAAAGTCTGTTGTTAAAGGGTTTCGGGCCGGGGCAAAGTTTAAGCCATTTGCCAATTCGGTCGATGTTTCGGGCCGTAAGCTGTCTCCAGCTGATGGTGCAATTTCGGGGCGGGGCTCGGGTCAGGGGTGTCTTCAGCGTCCGATGGAGATCCATTGGAGCGCCCTTCGGCCGGTCATGACGTCGGCGGCAGATCCTGGGGTGGATCTGGTTCTGTCTCTTTTCGGGGCTAGATCCAGTGTTCGGGTGCTCGGTCCTGTGGTCGAGACTGTCATTGAGGATGCCGTCCTTTCCTCTCTTTCGGCGCTGGTGTTGCGTCCGCCGGTGTTTCTGAGTGTTATTCCTTCTGGGGTGCGGCCTTCTTCAGTTTCAAGCTCTTTCGAATCTGGGCTCGTCTTTCGGCAGGCAGGGGTTCTTCCGTCAGCTGGGGTGAGGTCGGGTGTTGAGGTTCTTCAGCTTGGGGAGATTGGTGACTCGTCTGTCGGTGCTGGGCGTGACCACGTAGGCGTTGCTCTTAGTGTGCCTTCTGGTAATTCTTTGTATCGTACTTCGTCTCTCTGTCGGCAGGCAGGGATGCTTGCGGATGTTTCTGCCTTGGGAAGGAGTTTTGGTGGGATTGATCTCTCGGGTCTTCCTGGGGTTTCGGCTTCCTTTCCCTGTGGTCAGTGGGTTTTGTTTTCTCATTGGCCAAGTCCAGTCCCCTTTGTGGTTGGGTACCCCCAGTTTACTGGTTTATCGTCTAGGGTCGTTGAGGTGGGGGAATCTTCAAAGGGGGTTGATTCTAAAGGAAGTGTTGTTGGGTGCCCCCTGGATCCTGGTTTGCCGTCTGGTAGCGTTGAGGTGGAGGATTCTTCTAAAGGGGTTGTTCCAAAGGATAGTGTTGTTGTTTACCCCAGGGTTGTGGAAGATAGCAAGTCGTGTTTTCGCACGATGGGGGTTTCGTTCGTGGGATCTGATCAGAAGGGATTTCTAGATTTTTTGGCTTTGATCGAGGATGAGCGCTTTGACTTTGAATCCCCTCCTAAGAAGGATAAGGAGAGAAAAAGGAAAAAGGGGAAAAGAGAGGTCAAGAATCTAGAATGTTCTATCAATTTCGATGCTAGGGGTATGGGATTTAGTCGAGACAGGGGCAAGAAGATGGGGGTTTGATGTAAATTTCTTTTTTTGGGTTTTTCGGGTGTTTCCTTTCCCTTTTTTTTTTTTTTTTTTTTTTTTTTTTTTTTGTGTCCTTTTTGTATACTCCCTGTATGCTTAGGGGCGCCTTTTACGCTTTTTAATAATATTCTGTTTATTACCTATAAAAAAAAAAGATGTTATAAGTTTATTTAATATGTAGAAGAGTTGGTAGCAGTAATTTCTTGTTCCCTTCTCCATTAATTGTTTAAGCAACCAGTTTAATTTTTTGATATTAATGTACTTGATGTGTTTCACATCGTCTTTGCCAACTCATTACTGACACTGTAATACCATTGATTTTTTATTTATGTTATTACTTTATTTTTTTCACATCAAAATATGCAGGGAACATGAATTTGCTGCGGTAGAACAATCAGTAGAAGCATTTACAAACATCCTTTTCTCATCTGGAACTACAGGTAATTTAAAATTCGAGCTAATCCTCGCAAAGCTTTCTTTGTCTTGTCATTTCATTTTTAACATTGCAAAATGAACTTTTCTGGAAGGACCAATAGTTTACTTTTGAAAATTCTAAGGTTTCAAACTTAATTTGAGTGCCAATCTTCATCCTGCTTAAAATAAAGCCAAAATTGGTACCATAACTTGAAAATCATATTAACATTGAGATTGTCGAAGGTGTGGGAATTCATTTAAGGAGTATAAGCCTAAACTGTAAGTTCAAACTTATTACAAAAGCATGTTTTATATGTTTTCTTGAGCCTTGTTATTTTGATTACATGTATGAATATATTTTGAGATATTTTACACGTGTTAAATGAAAATGTGTTTCCAATGGAAATGATTTATGAAAAGAAGTTGAGTTTTTGGAAGGAAAACGTAATTTGCGAAAATGATAATATTATAAAAAATATGAAGTTATGTATGAATGCATGCAAATGCCCAGCAGTTAGGTGGGAAGGGGGAAACAAAGTTGCTTAATAGCCTAGCGGTTAAGCAGGGTCACACGCTTAACACCTCAAAACTATAAAATGGATAAATTATTAGCAACCTTACAGTTAAGTGGAGTAACACTTAGCAAACTCCTTAGGATAAGTGGGAGTATAAAATCACTTATAGTTATGATGATATATTATGATCTGCAATGTTATGTACTTTAAACATGTTGATTTTAAGTGATGTTTTACGCATCATGTTCTGAACTGTTTTATTGCTTCATATTATGAAATTTGGAGTTAATTATGTAGTAAGAAAATGCAAAGAAAGATATTTATGTTTTATGACTGTATCAAATTGTCTATTACATGGTTTACAATTTAAGAATACTTTTATTAAAAAATCATTTGTGAAAACCCTGCATACGTGGCTGTTTAGTAAACACTGATGATGAGATATTTTCTAAACAACTGAACGCTCAGTTTATAAATGTTCAGTTTACTTGAACTTGCTAAGTCATGGTGATGTAGATCGGGGATGCTTGTAAATTCCTTAAGAAGATAAGAGCAGATGTAAGTGTTGTCTCGAATAATCTTTCTGAAAAGTGATCGGATGAGATGCGAACGGGGAAGAAGTGATCAGAATCGAAGTCGGGAGAAGCGATCCTTGAATCAATAGGTGATCGGGGATCGAGATTGAGAGAAGCGACTGGGAAAGAAGCGATCTTGATCGAAGTCGGGAGAAGCGATCCTTGAATAAATAGGCGATTGGGAATCGAGGTCGAGATCAGCGATCTTGGAATCAATAAGCGATCCGAGAATCTAGTGCATTAATGATGAAGCTTCTAGAAGAGTGGACTTTCCTTTTAATAGCAAATTGGAGAATCTAATTAGCTAGCGATTTTTCCAAATATAACTATGATTTGTTTTAATTGTCCTTTTCCTTTGTCCCCAAGTAATCCTGTTACTATAAATGCGTAGCTTGCGTTGTAATTAGGGAGTTGAATTTTGTTTTGATCAGTTTATTTCTTTGTACTCTTGGACGGCTGCATTCCTTGCCCCTTTAGTGATTAGTTATAATGATTTTCTTATATTGTTTTCCTCTTCTTCTTAATTGTCGTTCTTATATTCTCCCTGTGTACTTGATCACACTTTGCGCTTTTAATGAAATTTGTCTTGCTCATAATTTTTTTTTTTTTTTTTTTGATCTGTTTATCAATAAGAACTACTCAGAGTTGAGTTTTTCTTTTATGTTGCCTCAAACTGTAGATAGAATCTAGGTTTCGAGAAGTGTTGTGAATCTTGTTGTTTATCTTTGTGACCCACGACGTCATGTTGCATCGCATGGAGTCATGGACTCACCTTTCAACCTATAATTTTTATAGATGTGGTTGAAGAGGAGGAAGAAGAAGATGCGGGCTTGTATGAGTGTCCAATCTATGAGAAGTGAGACTGACTGGGAGCCTCAATTTTTGGGAAGACTAACTTACTTTAAGTCAGTTGTAGAAATATTAGTAGTTTTTGACGTTTGTATTTTAGTATGCTACTTATGGCAACTTGTGATGTACAATGTGTTGTTAATAACCATGTAAGTAATGTAACATGCCACCTGTGACAGTTTTTGGGAGACTAGGTTTGTAGTTGTTGAGATATATATATATATATAGTAGAGGTAAAATGAAGTACTTTTATACTTTGAGGATAACTCTGATCATAGGAAAAAAAAAAAAAAAACCTCTGTGAAAGCTACTTACATGTAGTAGTGTCATGTGTGAATTTAGATAATTCCACTTACGGCTTGTTTTGAAAGCTGGAACGTTACATCAATGGTCTGGATTGAAGGTTCCGTAGCATTTCTTTTCAAGTTATTCAAGACGATTATGAATTGGAAGGAAAACTCTTACGTGGCATTTGGTTCGCGGAATTTAACATTCCCCCCAGTATCCACATTCTCAAGAATGTAATGTTTGGGAATCTGGATTCTAAGGAATGTGACTAAACCTACGTTTGGGAATGACTAGGAATCTAATAAGATTCATAGGAATATGAGATTCCCCGTGTTTGGTTTACTTCTAGGCATCCTATAGGGATTATTTATTCTTTCCAAACTATCCTTATTATTATTATTATTATTTTTTTTTTTATAAGTAATAATGCAACTTTATTGAAAAAGTGTAAGGCGCCTCTACGTACACAGGCAATATACAATAGAGTTCTTACAAACCCAGAACCCGAAAGCAGCAAAACGACCTATCAAACCCTCCTGACCAGAAAGCACCTACAACACCCAAAACCCACGTGAAACCCAAACCCAAAAAAACAGTTGAAGCCCTCGTCAAACACCCAAACCTGCTCCGAAAGCACCACAACCCAACAAACCTCCTAAAACCAATCAGAAACCCGGAACAACCCTCCCAAAAAAACTTGTAGACCCAAAACCCACGTGAGACACCCAAAACCCGAGCCGATGGAAGCTGACATAAAATGCAAACCCAAATTACGAAGGAAAAGCCACTTCAATGGCTGTGGCGGATGGCGCCATGCTCATTGGAGAGGCGCGTGTGCGGTGAAAATGTCCCAAACACCGTAGATCTAACTCCCAAGCTTCAGAAACTCCCTCGGCCACGACGTGTAGTGGCCACCCGTTGCTGCGCCAACGGCGGGGTAGAGTCGGAACACAATGAAGAGTGGGTGAGGCACATGCATGGGGAGGAGATCCCAAACACCATAGATCTACATCCCAAGATGCAAAAAAACCAATCAGCCACACACACCGGTGCGACGGCCATCCACAAAATCGACGTCAACGGTTAAGACCGGAACAAGCCGGTGAGGCCTTGGACGGGGCGTGTGTGCGCAGAAGATGACCCAACCACCGTAGATCTACTCCCAAGATGTAGAGAAACCCAAAACTAAAAGACCAAAAAGAAGATGAAAAAACACTAGAGGACCTAGATTGGATGGGAACCGGATGAGGAGGGAGGGAGCCTCTCTCCTTTCCGCACTAGACGTTATCAGAGAAGAGACCTAAGGGGTTTTTGTTGAAAGGGAGACAAGAGAGAGGGGTCAACGAAAAGATGCTATTGTGCCTGACACAAATAAGATTTTTCCAAACTTTACACAAATGAAGACTCGTAATTACTACAAAACATTGTCTACTAAAAAATATCCTTATGTTTTTGATATAATAAACATTGCTGAAATTTCATGGGTTGACAATGAGTGTGATGTTGGCCATGATATTTTTTTAATTATGCTTTTCTAAGATCAACAATGCAAGTCTATGACCTAAACTTTGGAACGTTGAATCAATAGTTTTGTGCATGAAACTTCTATCTCGGCCTTATAAGTCTTTTTTCTTTGTGATTGTTTTGTAAATGTTACATTTTTTACTTGATGGTGGAAATCATGAAACCTTCAATTCATATTTGCATGTTAATTTGTATCAAATTAAGCATATTAAAAAATGGGGCATAAATCGAGCTGGAGAGAGCAGTGAAACAATTCAAAGAAAAAAAAAAGAAGCTTTGTCATAATATATTATTCTCTTTATGTTTGGTATTTTCATGTTATACCCATACAAACCTTTCATTGGGCTTGCTATAATCAAGCTACATTAATTTTAATAAAATTTTATTTATTTTTATTGTAACGACATGCAATTCAACTCCATGGTTTTATTTCCCCTTCAAAAGGTATACAATGGCAGCACAAGAAAGCCTTGTATGTAAGTGTAATTTTTATTTTTTTTATTTTTTTATAAGTAATCAAAGAAATTGCATTAAAAACCGTCAAGCGCCCCAAGCATACAGAGAGTATACAAAAAAGACACTAAAACAGAAAGAAAGCAAAAAACAAGGGAAAACACCCTCAAAAACCCGAAGATAGAAAAACCCCCAGAAAACCCACCATGAAAACCCAACGGCCGCAAAGAGACCTAGGAAGAAGGTGTCGCGTCTCCATGATTTTCGAGGGATTCCCTTTCAAGGCTCTCGGATGGGGCTTGGCCCATCATGGGTGGTGTTCTTTTGTTGTTCGCGGAGGTGGTGTGGTTGGAGTCAATCCGTCCTGCCAGGTTATGGGTTCCGTTGGCAAAGTTGTGTGTTCTTGATCTCCTCCCGACAGTGAGGTCTGGAGAATATGACGTTTTGAGATCGACGGTGGACTGCGGTATGTTGGCGAAGTTTCCGCTTGGTCCAATGCTGAACAAGAAGCTGTTGCGCCCGCTGGGTAAGAAGTATCTTGAACGTGATCTCTATGATAGAGGCACGACAAGCTTTGCGAGGAAGACAAAGGCTTGTTTGAATTTGCGTACGTGGAGGAAGCTTCTCGTCAGGATCAAGTCACTAGTGGGCCAGGTTGTTGGGAATTTGTTGGTTTCGCGTCGAGCCAAAATCTTAAAGGCTTTCATTTGGGCCGGTTCATACCTAAACCCAAATCTAAGGAGGCGATAGAGGTCTCTCCGGTTATGGGTCCTATTTTGGATCTTGAAGCGGGTTCCGTGTCTGTGAAGGATTTTGAATGGTTGGAGACTATGTCGGTGGTTGCCTAGGGGGTCTTCATCGGCCAGAGACGATTTTGATGGTTTTGACCAAGTCAGAGAAGGTTGAAGAGGTTGAAGCTTCTTTGGTTGTTATTCCGGTCGAGTCTAGGCCGGTGTCGATGGGGCTTGGGTAGATTGGTACGGCAGGGGGTTCTCTTACGTCTCCTTCATTTGGCCAATCTCCTTCACCGGTAGGTTTGGGGTGCTCTGTCCCGTCTTCTTTTGTGCATGCGTCTTCCTTCTATTCAGAGGTGACATCTTCGATGTCTATGGGTGGTTTTTTCCAGCTACAGGGGCATGGGCCTTCGATGGCGGTCGTGGGCTGCGCATTTGGTGTTGCTCCGTCGTTTTTTGTGTTCTTCGGTGATGGTACAGGGTCCTCGTTCGGTGCCTCTTCTTTAGTGTCTGTGGTTGATAAGGAAGTCACCTGAACTGAGGGGTTTTTTTTGATGCCGGACTTTATTGGAGCTGGGCTAGTTGCCTGTGGTGCCAATACTTCAGGGGCGACTGCTTTGGGTGAGAGGCTTTGTTTTCCTCGTCCTATGATGTCGGAGTGTGGGGCTCCCATTTACCCCTCTGAGTCTAAGTCGGTGTTGAGATTCCATCAGAGATCGAAGGCAAGCAAAAGAGCTTAGGTGGACACTTCTTTGTTGGCCGAGGCTGTGGTGGCACTTGGTGTTTCGATGGTTCCGTTTTGGGTGGCCCTTCTCAGCTTTTGGTCGAGGCCATGGTCTAGAGTCCCTCGGTTACCCAACCCTAGTTTGGTGGCGTTGGGTGTGCTCTTCTTTCTCTGTTCGGCGTGGGTGGGTTCCCTCTCTCATCTCAATGGGATGGTGGTCTTATGGGTGATCAGTTTTAGGGTTTTTCGCTGTTGCCGCCTAGGCTGTTGCTCTACTCAGTAATTAGGTGCTCCCCTCAATTTTTGCCTGGAATGTCTTGGAGGGTGCAGTAGTCACCTCATGTCCTCAAGGTGGGCTCTATTTTCTTTTTTTCTTTCATCAATTTTTATTTTATATTTCCATATAATCCCCTAAGCATATATTGTCTAGCAAACATGATTAATTACAAACAACATGATATTCAAAGCGTAATAATAAAGACCAATATTTTTTTTAATGGGTTAGGTTTTATTGATTCATTTTCTGTGTTAAAAGGGAATGTGGCCATTTTTGTCATTTAAAAGAAATAAAACTTTCTTAAGGGCAAGGTTCTTTGTGGAGGCTAAATCTTTCATCTTCTCGGTGGTGAAAGGGTCTGTTGAGTTGAGGGTGGTGGAAAAGAGGAATGGTTTCTCAGGGGTGGTTCTGTTGGGTGTAGGTTGCGTTGCTTGGTTGCTATAGATGGTGGAAGAGGTATTGCATGACAAAATATTATCTGAATTTCTGCCTTTAGCCTTGAGTTCTGTATATTATATAGACTTTACAAGGATGCTATACATGGAAAGGAAATAAGGTAACGCATGATTCTAGCCCTATACATGTAAACTATATTCTGTCAAATATATATGCTAACTATACAAAATAAGAGATGGAGAAATAAGGAAACAATCGTGGGCAATAAGGAAACAATTATGGACAGCTGTGCTGTCCATTGACAGCCCCCCTCAAATTGATGCAGGGTGATCAACTAACATCAATTTGCGACTTAGGAAGCAATGTCGAGGACGAGTGAGAGCCTTGGTAAAGATATCCGTAATTTGTAGATCAGTAGAAATATGAGGAAGAGTGATAATCCTAGCTTCAAAGGCTTCCCGGATAGAGTGACAATCCACTTCGATATGCTTGGTGCGCTCATGATAGACAGGATTGGCCGTGATCTGAATAGCACTGGTATTATCGGCATGTAGAGGTGTAGGGTCGGTCAAAGAAAAATCTAACTCAGCAAGCAAACCACGAAGCCAAATAATTTCCGAACAAGCAAGGGACATAGCACGGTATTCAGATTCCGTAGATGACTTAGAGACTCTGTCTTGCTTCTTACTTTTCCAGGAGATCAAGGCATCACCTAAGAATACACACCAGCCAGTGATGGAGCGACGTGTATCTGCACACCCAGCCCAATCAGCATCACTATAAGCAGCAAGACGAGTAGAATTGCTGGTAGGGAAGAATAAGCCACGAGCAGAAGTACCGTGAACATAGCGTATGATCCTTCGGACAGCAGTCAAATGTAGATGACGGGGAGTCTGAAGGAACTGGCTGACTTGCTGGACAGCAAAAGAAATGTCTAGTCTAGTAATGGTGAGATAAACGAGGCTACCCACCAACTTCCGGTATAAACTGGGATCAGCAAGTTAGTCGCCCTCCTCTTTGCGAAGCTTGACATTTAATTCCATGGGAGTATCGACAGAAAGAGCCTCTTGAAGACCAGCTGTAGCTACCAAGTCACTAGCATACTTATGTTGATTAAGAGAAATGCCGGAGGGACCACGATGCACCTCAAGACCAAGAAAATATGTGAGAGACCCAAGATCTTTCATATGAAAGGACTTCGAGAGATGAGTTTTGAGCTGGTCAAGTAAAATTGAATCGGAACCAGTGATCACAATGTCATCAACATAAACCAATAGAAGAACAATACCCATGTCGGATTTCCGAAGAAACAAGGAAGTGTCATACTTGCTCTGCTTGAATGAAAATTGTAATAAAGTGGTGCGGAATTTATCAAACTAGGCCCTCGGAGCCTGTTTGAGACCATAAAGGGAGCGACGAAGCTTACACACATGTGAAGTCGGAGAAGGAAACAATCCTGGAGGTGGCTTCATATAAATACACTCTTTAAGATCCCCATGAAGAAAAGCATTTTTAACATCCATCTGATGTAGGGGCCAATCACTGGAAGCAGCAAGGGTGAGAATTGTATGAACAGTAGTCATTTTAGCCACTGGAGCAAAGGTCTCTTCATAATTGACACCATACTCCTGATTATTCCCAAGAGCAACAAGCCGAGCTTTGTAACGATCTAAACTTCCATCAGATCGAACTTTGACCGAGTAAACCCATCTGCATCCTATAGGCGCAATAGTAGGAGGACAGGGCTCAATGTCCCAGGTGTGATTGGCCTCTAGAGCGGCAATCTCTTCCTGCATAGCATGTCGCCAACACTCATGCTTGGCAGCATGTGAGTAACAGTTGGGAATATCAAAATTGGCCAATGTAGCAGTAAGAGTTGAAATAGAATTGCCACCACTGGAAGAAGAAAATCCATACCTATCTGGAGGGACAGACACTCGAGAAGAGTGACGAACCAAAGGCACAGGAGGTGCTGCCATTGACTGAATCTGGAGCGTGGTAGGATCAGATACCGGGTGAGCTACCGGAAGAGACTGTGAGCGGGAGCGTCTTGTATACACAATACCTGGTTTAAATCGTGAACTGACAGGAGGAAGATTTGAGAGCCACTCCTCAAAGGAGGGAAGAACCACAGTAGAAGATGTTGGCAGAGAGGACACAGGAAAGAAATGTTGGTTTTCAAAGAAAATAACATTCCTAGAAATGCGAGTACGATGTAAGGTAGGATCATAGCAAACAAATCCCTTTTGACACACATTATATCCCAAGAAAGCACAACGGACAGATTGAGCAGATAATTTATGTCGCTCACGAGGAGGTAAATGAACAAAGCATACACAACCAAAAGTACGAAGATTATCATAACTAGGATGCTTAGCAAATAAGCGGAAATAGGGAGACTCCAAATGTAGGACTTGAGAAGGTAAACGATTAATCAAGTGAGTAGCAGTTTTCATAGCCTCTACCAAAAACATGGACGGAACAGAAGATTCTAACAAGAGAGTACGTACCACATCGAGGAGATGACGATTTTTGCGTTCGGCTACTCCATTTTGTTGAGGAGTAGAAGGACATGAACGTTGATGAAGAATACCCTTAGATGCCAAGAAAGCCTGAAACTCAGTAGACAAATATTCACCACCGGAATCGGTGCGTAATGTCTTAATAGAAGAGGAAAACTGATTGGCAACATACGCAAAAAACTCAGTGAAAATACGAAAGACCTCAGATTTAGAGCGAAGAAAGTAGACCCAAGTAAATCTGCTATGATCATCAATGAAAGTCACATAGTATTTAAATTTTTCATGTGAACTCACTGGGGAAGGACCCCAAACATCACTATGGATAAGATCAAAGCAGTGAGATGCCCGACTAGCATGCAAAGGGAAGGGAAGGGAAGAATTTTGCTTTTACCAAGTTTGCAAGAAGCACACTCAAGAGAGAGAGAATAACTATTTTTATTACCAAGTAAACCAGAGTTTAATACATGAGATAAGATCTGAGTATTAGGATGGCCCAAGCGACGATGCCACACCATACTAAGATCGGAAATATTATTACAAGCAAAAGACTTAATAGAAGAAACTGGAACAGGCAAAAATAGTGGAAACAAGCGCCCCACTTTAGGTCCCTTCGCGATCTGCTCCCCCGTTATCTGGTCCTGCACAACACAACCATCACCAGAAAATTTAACATCACAATTATGTTCAACTAATTGGCCAACAGAAATAAGATTCGTAGAAAGCTGAGGAGCAAGAAACACATCAGTGAGCGTAGAAGAGGCATCTCCGACAGCAGCTATTGGCAAAGAACTGCCATTGGCAGTCTGAATAACCGAGTGACCATCATAGGACCGCACACGACTCAAAGCGGTGTGAGTAGGAGTCATGTGATTAGAAGCTGCCGAGTCCACGTACTAGAGTTTAGGGGAAGGATTACCTTGAAACCCCATTGCTGATAAGGCCGAAATGAGAATCTGTTGCACTATTGCGGGAGTGCAATAATCTGGTGCAGGAGGAGTAGCAAGAGCAGTAGGAGGCATGGCAAGAACCGAAGTCTGAAATGCTTGGGCTGGACGATTCGAGGGACGAATACGACATTCTTTGATAATGTGACCCTTCTTCTTGCAATAAGAGCAGAATTTTTTAGGACAATTAGCAGCAATATGTCCAGATTCCTTGCAGCAGAAACACTGCAAGTTTCGAGAATGCACAGGTGGTCCACGGCCTTGGGCAGAAAAGGTGACAGCGGCAGCCCCAGAACTGCCATGAGATTGCTCCAAAATAGCTTGAGTACTAAGACGTTGTTCTTCACGAAGTAACTCACCAAAACAAACATCAAGAGACGGAATAGGAGATCGGTTCAGTGAAGAGGAGCGAACAGATTCATATTCTAGACGAAGTTACATAAGAAACTGATCACGCTGGGTAGTAGTGTGAAGAGTTTGAATAGTGGAAAGGGCAGCAACAGGAACTTCCGCGGTAACCAAAGCAGCATATTCGTGCCAAAGAGTCAAAAAAGCTGAGTAATAGTCTTGAATGGAAAGACTATTATGCTGAAACATGGCAATTGCATGTTCTAGCTGAAAGTGACGAGCATCATTATCTTGATGATAAACCTTCTTCAAGTAAGCCCACATAGCTTGAGCAGAGCGATGAGGCCTCAAGTGAGTGACAATATGAGACTCCACTGAACCAAGAAACCAGGACATGATACGTGCATCCAGCACAGCCCAGGACGGAGAAGACTCGTCAACCTTAGATTTCTCAGAAGTGGACGATGATTCAACATCCGTGCCATCAATATGACCCCAAAGGGCTTTGCCCTTGAGAAAAAAATTCAAACTGAAATGCCCAGGTAGCATAATTGGTGCCTGTAAACTTAACACACACAGGAGCAGAATCCATAGAGAATAAAGAGAACCCGAGAGGAGGAAGATTGCCGAGAAACCTACCGAGAGTGACAAACTGCACTGTTGCCCAGAGAAGTGCCGAGAAAAACCACCGAGACCTCAAACAGAGGCTGCCGAAAACACCAACACAACCTGCAGAAAACCGATCCGAGAGACTTGAGCCAAGAGAATTGGGCCGAGAGTGACAGACCACTGTGCGGTGAATACCCAAACCAGAAACCGAGAACCGAGAGAAAAAAAAATCGCAAGGAAAAAAAATTTAGCAATTGGGCTTTGATACCATGACAAAATATTATCTGAATTTCTGCCTTTAGCCTTGAGTTCTGTATATTATATAGACTTTACAAGGATGCTATACATGGAAAGGAAATAAGGTACCGCATGATTCTAGCCCTATACATGTAAACTATATTCTGTCAAATATATATGCTAACTATACAAAATAAGAGATGGAGAAATAAGGAAACAATCGTGGGCAATAAGGAAACAATTATGGACAGCTATGCTGTTCATTGACATTGCAAAATCCTGGTTCTAAGGATTTCGCTAACTCCTTCAGAGAGGGCTCGAAGGTGACCATCGTTCGGAGAGGTGGGAATAGTTCTGGCCTCTTAGAGGTGGCGGTGTACGTTGTGGGTGGCCGGAGGGATGATTTTGTTTCCTGAAGGCCGTGATGGGCAGGGTTGGGGCTGTGTTTCTAGGAGCTGAGCAAAGCTTTGGCTTTTTTTGAAACCATTGTGGTGTCTTCTTCTCCTAGTGGCGCTCCGGTGGGGAGGAGATTGGGTAAGGTAGCGGGCTTTCTGTTGTTCACGGAGGTGGTGCGCTTGCTAGCTACTATCTTAGATGGCAGGCCTCTGGTTCAGATGATGGCGGTGGTCTGGTGCAAGGTGGAAAAGATCATTCCGCTGGGTCGGGAGCAAGAGACAATTCGGCAGGCGGTGGATTGCTTCGCAATGGAGAGGTCTTCTTTTGGTCCTCTAGGTAAAGGCCTTCATATTGATGGCTCCAGGCTTCTAGATTCCAGAGGGTGCAGTCTGGCATGCTTCAAGAAGAGGGTTGTAATGGATGACGTCGAGCTTGAAGTTGATGCATCAGTGCAGGAGTTTGGGGTTTTCAGGAAGCTTCTCGATATTTTTGAAGCATGGCTAGTTTGGGCTTGTGGGAGTAGGGCAAAATTGGGCTTGTATTCCTCTTTTGGGCTGAAGTGGATATTGGGCAGGAATGGGTTGGGCCGGTTGTTTAAGAGTTGTTTTGGGTTGGACTGGATGCGTTGAAGGGTTGGGTCCAATAGGGTGGGCTGTAAGCCCTATTTTAAGAAGACCACTAAGTTGGGTCTTGTTCTGGTTCAAGGTTTCAATGCATTTTCTGTGGGTTTGAGCTCGGGTCCTGGTATGACTTCAGGCTCGGCGTCTTCGGCGGCAGCCGTTGGTTCTTCTTCTCCGGCGCCGGAAGCTTTGGGCTGTTCATCAGTTGATTTCCTGGTGTCTTTTGTGCATGCCTCTTCTTCTCGACCGAAGGTTTCATCTCCAGCGGCCGTATTGGAGAAGTTTTTTGCGGCTGTTCCGTAGCAGGTAGCCTTGGGTTGCTCTTAAGTTGCTGTTCTGTCGTTTTCTGCAGCTAAGCTCCTCTATCCGCTACCAGTAGACGTGGGTTTCTCGATGGGGTGCTCATCAGGCGTAGGTTTGGCGCCTTTTGTGCACTAGAACTCCTTTCTCTCCTCGGAGGAGTTGTCTTTTATGTTTGAGGGGTTTTCTCCGAAGCCAATAGGCATTGGTTGTGGGTCTGAATCTTTCGGAGCCACTTTTTCAGGGGCGGCTATCTTGGGTGAAAGGCTTCGCTTGTCTTGTTTAGTGATGTCGGAGTGCGAGGCTCCCATCTACCCATCCGATTCCAAGCAGGCCCAGAGATATTATCGGAAAGCGAAGAAAGGCAGTGTAGCACAGGTGGACGCTTCTCTAATTGCTGAGGCTGTGGCAGCGATCAATGTTTAGATAGCCAAGTCTTTGGGTGTTCCTTCTCAGCCCCCTATCGGGGTCGTGGACCAGTGCTCGACGGTGCTCGGTGGGGAAGGGGTTTCGTTTGCCCAGCCCTCGTCTGGTGGTGTTGGACGTGCTTTTTCATATCCGTTTGGCGTGGGGGGGTCCCCTCCCTCTTTTCAATGGATTTTGTTTCCACTGAGGCTATTCTCCTTGGTGTATGGGTGTTCTCCCCAATTTTTACATGGTATGTCTTGGAGGGACCAGCAGTCTTCTTGGGTCTTTGAGGTAGGTGAATCTTCGATGGGGGATGATCCTGAGAGACGGGTTGTTGTCCCTAGGTTAGTGCAAGATGCTAGATCATGTTTTTGTACGATGGGTATTTCTTTCAATGGGACTGAGAGGGGTTTTCCAGATTTTGACTTTAGTTGATGAGGGGCAGCGCTCTGTCTCTGCTCCTAAGCAAAAAGGGAAAAGAGAGGTCAAGAATTTAGAATGTTCGATCAATTTCGATCTACGGGTGTTGGTTCTAGCCGGGTTAGAGGTAAGAGGTTGAGGGTTTAAAGTAGTTCAGATTCTTTGAGGGCTCTGGGTTTTTGTGGTTTGTTGTGCAAATATCTATCTAAATAAATAGGTAAATAATTGTACGTTTTACTTGCAAGTGTACAAGATTAAAACAATAGTATTGAAAGCAAGTATGAGATCATTCCCACGAGGATTGATATAAATTATGCTTAAGGAGAATTTCCTAAATAAATATCTTGATTGAGATAAGATAAAATATTGATTTGAAATAATAAGAAGAAAGGGTAGGGCTTCGATATCTACCGCTAATCATACTCAATTAAGAATCACAACATGCACAATACTACAATCATAACATGATATTTAATGTTTGCCAACTTAAGGGAATGGCATCTACTCCTTAGGCTATTGATCTCCCTAAGCAACGAATTAGGCATGGCATCTACTCTAATTCTTTTCTTTCTCAAAGGATTTAGCATGGCATCTATTAAGTTCTTTTTTTTGATAAATAATGTCATATCATTAAAAAGCACAGAGAAGCGAAATCCTAGTACACAAGAAGTATACAAAAGTGCCCCTAAAAAGAGGAAATAAAAGAGCAGGAACTTAAAAACTCTTGTAAACATAACATGACTCGGGCTATGATGAGCCGAAACCCAAACAAATAACGTATTAAGCACATTTCGACACAACTCCAATACCGGCATTTCTACATCTTCAAAATGCCGAGCATTCCACTCACGCCAAAGACCCCACATGACACATAAATGAACTTGCTTCCAAATTTTCTGAACTTGACCACAACCCAGTGAATTTCCCCAACTACTCAACCAATCCAGCACCCGTCGCAGCATGACCCACTCCACTCCAAACAAATTATAGAAAAAACTCCAAATATCCCTTGCAACATCACAGTGAAGTAATAGGTGTTCAATAGATTTCCCACTCTTCTTGCACATACAGCACCACTCAACCACCACTATATGACGCCTACGCAAATTGTCATGCGTCAAGATCTTTCCTAATGCTGCTGTCCACACAAAAAACGACACCTACGACGGGGCCTTAACACGCCAAATACTCTTCAAACGAAAAGAGACAACCTCTTGACTAGCTAAGGCTTTATAGAAAAACTTCACTTCAAAATTTCCCCTCTTAGATAGACTCCACACTAACCTGTCAACCGCTCCATGCTGAATCCGATGAGAATACAACTGCTCATATAAGGAAATGACAATCTCCACTTCCCAATCTTGTGCAAGGCGCGTAAAAACAACACTCCAATGTGCAACTCCATTTACCATAGACATTATCTACCACCCAGTTGTTATTTAAGAAAGCATAAAAGTATAGAGATCGACAAACACATGAAGCCTAGAATATGACATCAACATCCGGTTCTCCATGTTGATTAATCCAAGAACCTATGGTGGGGTTTTTTCATTACTCTATTATGCCCAGGACTCGGCTATCTAAATTGACATAAATGACAAATTCATATCACATGCATATGATGATCAAGCACATACATGCGAGGAATTCAATAAAACCGGAAGTAATCAGGTTAAACATCAATATATGAATTGTAGCAAGGCAAATTGAAAACTTAAAGAGACATGATTATGACTTCAATCGAGCCCTAAGTAAAGTATTAACTGCATATAATTTGGATGAAAATCATCCTCATAAGAAAATAACAAAGAAAAAGAGAAGAACTAAAGAAAACTAGAGAAAACCCTTCTTGAAGTAGCCTTTGATCCTTCCCAAAGCTTGTGTGTTTGTCTTCAATGTTTAGAAGCCTATTTATAGGGATCACGAGAATCCTAGAAGCCATAGAAGTCGCAGAAAAATCGGAAGTCAGTCTCCTAGTCCTAGTAGGAGATTGAAAATCCAATCCAAGAAGGAAAAAGATTCAAACTTCATCCAGATTTTTGGTCCTATATTGCAGTGCGATTTTGGCATAGTAAACGTCTGAATTAGAAAAAACCTATTTCAGACATATTTGTTTTTTTTTTTATTAGCTGTCCAATGTCGCTAATTTCACAGCAATCCAATACTTGAGCCGAAAGTTATGGTTAAAATACAGGGACGTGCTCATTCTGAAATCTTTCCAAAAATAACAGATTTTTGCCGATTTCTCTTTTCTGCAGCAAACAAATTCAAAATTGATTTGGAGTTGGATCTTTCCAAAATTGAGTTTGCCAACTTTAATATTCTTGCAGACTTGTTCTAAGCTTGAAATTTGATGGATTTTGAGTGATTTTCTTCCAAAAACTGTAAAATGCAAGAAAACACAAAACATCAAACTATAACAAAAGTAAGAGATTAACATATGTGAATTAAGGGGCTTGAATGTGTAATATTCAGCACTTTTCATGGTTGGGTTGGGGGTTTCTTCTATCTTTTGGGTTTTTTCGAGTGTTTTTCCTTTGTTTTTTGTTTTTCTTTTGTTTTGGTGTCCTTGTATACTCCCCGTATGCTTAGGGGCGCCTTTACACTTTTTTAATGATATTTCTTTTCTTACCTATCAAAAAAATGGCAAGGGAATGTGGATTCTCACCTCTAGAAGGGAATCTACATATCCAGCAAAAGACACTTGGGAGGAAATCCACATTCCTTTGGGTATCTGGATTCCCTCCACTTAAGTGCACCAAACGAGGTCATCTTTTTGGATTCCAAGTCTATCTTCTGTTGAATATGTTTGGTGTAATCAGGTCACTGTGTTTTTGCTCTATCTAATGAATAAGAAGTCTTATGAGGAGATAGGGGAGCCTTATGAGGAGATCGATGTCATTTTAGAGGCTACACCCCTGAAGGTTTAGGGTAGAAGGGAGCTTCTAAATTTAGCCTGCTCCATCAACTACAATGCTAAGGGTGCTTCATCTAGGCGGGGGAAAGGCAAGTCCCACGCCCTTTACATTGAGTGCCTCGGGGTTTTGGGCTTTGCTGTTTGTGGGTTTTGGGTTTGAAGGCTTGTGCTTTCTGCTCATTTGTAGCCTCTTTTGTATACTGCCTGTGTATTTAGGGGCGCCTAATGTTTTTTAATACATGATTACTTATTAAAAAAAAAAGTCTCAGTAAGTACATATAAATTAACCTACCATTTATTTTTTTTCTGCTTATTACTTTACACCTTCATTATGGAATGGATGCAAGCATCCAACACAGAACATTATGGCCTGAAGAACTCATGTTTGCCATCGATAATTCCAATTGGGAAAATTAGCATGCAAGTGAATATGCTTCTAGTCCAAAGAACTATTGCTAATGAATCTTTTACAATTGAAATTTCAATTGCACCTGCCCTTTGAATATCCTATTTGCCTAGTAATAAATCTAGAATGGATGTAAAGTTCAGTAACACCCCCCGCCCCCCCCCCCCCCCCCCAACCCTCTTCCTTATGGCAAGAGGGAGCGAAATGGTACCAGTCAAGCACAATTTGGGAAAAGGGTTGATTCAGTTCCAAACCATACTATATTTTATCTGCTTCAGAATTGGCAACCGGTCAGATAATGTTGGCTGAAATGCTTAACTGAACTTCTTTCCTGGTGTAGGGGAGCCAAAGGCAATTCCATGGACCAATGCAACTCCTTTCAAAGCGGCTGCAGATGCATGGTGCCATATGGACATCCATAAAGGTGATATTGTCGCTTGGCCCACTAATCTTGGGTGGATGATGGGTCCTTGGCTAGTATATGCTTCATTGTTGAATGGGGCTTCAATTGCTTTGTATAATGGATCTCCTCTTGGTTCTGGATTTGCCAAGTTTGTTCAGGTGAACATTTTGAATTATTTGTAGTTAATAGGCTATTTCATGTCCTTTTTTCGTTCTTGTTTTAGTTCTGACCGCGTTACCAAAAACATTATGTATATCAACTGTTATAATACGTCGATCAACTCATAATAAAACAACTGTCTAGAAATGAATGCCTCTGATCATAACTTTGAAATATATAATTACATTAACTTATAGGTAGAAGAAAAAGTCTGAATGTAGCCTACTCCCCCCTTACTAGATCAAACAAATAAATCTCCATTTAATGAATCATTGGAGCTTTATTGTTAATCTTCTACTACTTGTTCTTTTGTTGTAGGTCAGTTTGTTTGGAGAACTTTTTCCTTTTGTGTGCGCCTTTACTAATTCTTTTATGTTAAATTCTGCTTCTCATTGCCATGAAATGTGTGAGTAAATCTCCTGGTGTAGTAGTTCTTATACCAGAAAAAAAAAAGGGATAACTTTACAAAAGGGTATCGAACTATACCGCGTTTTGACAGAAGGGTACTGAATTATCATTTCTCTCGAACCCGGGGTTTTAACTATCAAAATGAGTCCCAGAAGGGCATTCCGTCTGATTTCGGTGTTAAATCCTCACGGAAGTGGAGTCACATGACTTCCACGTGACTTTTTTAATACCATTTGTCTGTTTTGCCCCTCGCTTTCATGCATGTAAACTTGCCATGCAATATCTCCACCCGATGCCAATGATCCCCTTTCTTCTCCTCTTCCTCTTCCTCTCTCCGCTTACTCTCGGCACTCGGTTCTCCACTTCGATCTTTAGCTCCTCCACCTTCAACCCCGACACGTCCAGCATGATAACGTGACCTTTTGGTGTCTCCTTCCAGTCGAACTTGTCACCCCTGTGGAGTGAAAATGGGATATTTTCCAACACTCGGAACGGGTCTGCCCAGAAATCAACCAACATACTCCCTACGTGATCTACAAGTGGCACCAAAGACCCGTTTGAGAACCCAACATTAAGAAAGAGTAGGAGAAACAAAGCGGGGACAACTTGGTGTGCTTGTTCTCTCATTTCTCTCTCTTTTTTGTTTGAGTGGGTCATATGCAAAGTGGAAGTCACGTGACTCATGAAACAATTTCCTCTGTTTTAGCTTCACAAAACAGAGTGTTTAAGCCAATGGGATTCGGCTCATGAAAAAGCCACTTAATCAAAGGCATGGGCTTCGCATTCAGGGAAGAAGAAGATTTACGATGTTTCTTGCAAGAGGTATTTTGGATTTGACTGTGAGATTGACTAGGAGACCTCTAACAAGCTTGAAGGCCCGTCTTAGCAAGCTTGAAGGCCTGTCTTCATGTTCTCGATCCCATGGCGCTCCTCCAGGCTCGCCTTCCACGTCTCGCCTATTTCCTTGGCTCGCTCCTTCACACTCGGCGTCACCGGCCAACAGCCTTGACTTCCCGATCATCGGATCCACCACCACCGGTATCAGCAACTTCAGCACCAGAACGCAGGCCCAGCCTAAATCATTCACTCTATCGCTCTTCTCTATCCTCTTGTCCACCGGAAACACGTCCAATATCGATTCCAGCACAAACCTCAGTGGATCCACGCACTCGGCCAGAGCCAGAGGCATCTAAGCTGTCAACACGTCTAACTCTTTCTTCTTCCCAGTGATGAACCTCCAAAACCCAAGAGCGTCCATTTTCAAGCAAAACGACTTCAGACTCAGCAGTAAGCCCTCGTCGTTGTTGACCTCTCTGTTCTCATCCTCTTGGGATGCCCTACAGAGAGTCGTGAGTGCAGCCTCTGTTTTGGCCTCCACTTTCTCCAGTACGATCTCGACGCTACCTTGGATGGTGACCTCGCGCTTGTCGAGGTTGTTGAGGGAGGCCTTGGTCTGGTGGTCTAGGGTCTGGATTTTGTTCCTGAGGGCCTCGGATTTCTTAAGGATGTTTTGCTCCAAGGACAAGAAGTGGTCCGAGAGCTCCCTCCAGAGGAGGGTGCAGCTTGTCATCAGCACCACGCAGCATTTTCCGTTCACTAAACCAATTTCGTCTGCCGGTCTCCTCCTGGCCGATTCGTCTCTCTAACGTTGTCATGCATGTCGGTTCTTCCACTCCTCAAAGGACCGTTCAGAGTTTCTCTCCGGGTTGATGATGACGACTACAATCTGCATGTGTGAGTAGTGGGTCCAGCTTGAAGAGTTGTGTTTACATGCATTAAAGTGAGGGGCAAAATGGACAAATGGCATTAAAAAAGTCACGTGACTCCACTTCCATGAGGATTTAACACCGAAACTAGACAGAATGTCCTTTTGGGACTCATTTTGATAGTTAAAACCCCGGGTTCGAGAGAAATGATAATTCATTACCCTTCTGTCAAAACGCGGTATAATTCGATACCCTTTTGTGAAGTTATCCCAAAAAAAAAAAAAACTAATTGCATGAGAAATTTGAAAAGAAATTTGAGTTACGTGCAGGATGTTGAAGCAGCATTTATTGTAACATGTTTGGAGATTCCTAACATTTTTGTGACATGTTTTATTACTAGAGTATTCAGGATTTTATTTTTTCCAATGTTTTTCATTGGAAATACTCTTATTATGTCCAGGATGCTAAAGTTACTATGCTTGGTGTGATCCCAAGTATCGTCCGCGCATGGAGAAGTACAAATTTTACAGCTGGGTATGATTGGTCTGCCGTCCGGTAGGTGCAAGTCACAATTCTTATCTTTGATCCTGTTAAAGTAATATGTGTTTGTGTGTGTGTTCTTTCATCTGATTGAAAGCAGGATGTATGTCAAAAATGGACTTTTCACCAATTTTGGCTGTTTCAATCGGTATTTGTTATTTTGAAATCTGTTAGTTGCTTTGGATCCACTGGTGAGGCATCTAATGTTGATGAATACCTATGGCTGATGGGGAGAGCTCACTACAAGCCTATCATCGAATATTGTGGTGGCACAGAGATTGGCGGTGGTTTTATTACTGGCTCCTTGTTGCAGGCTCAATCATTGGCTGCTTTTAGTACACCAGCCATGGGTTGCCGTTTGTTTATCCTTGGCAACGCTGGTTACCCCATTGTAAGAACCAAATAACTTTACTTTTGAGGGAAAGAAAGGTTAATCTGGCTATAGTTGTCTTGATGAATTTCTATAATAAGTTATGCATATGCAAGCTAATGTTACTTTGCATTGACTTTCAACTCTTGAAGTGGCTTCTCATTGAAATTCGCCAATCAACATTTCAAAATTAACATGACTAATTTTTATGGTAATTGGACCCTCTTTTTTAACATATTTTTATGCAAGGTACTTATAATGATCTTTTCATCTTCTTCTGTTATAGCCACAGAATGTACCGGGTATTGGTGAATTGGCACTTTATCCCCTCATGTTTGGGGCTTCTAGTACACTGCTGAATGCTGACCACCATGATGTCTACTTTAAGGGAATGCCCTTTTGGGAAGGAAGGGTAAGTGAATTCTTATCCATCTTTATAATCGTTTGGTTTTTAGGCCTCTTGAATTTTACTGTTCAGTTTCCTAATGCAGGTTCTGCGGAGGCATGGGGATGTTTTTGAGCGTAATTCTAGAGGATATTATCATGCACATGGTCGTGCAGATGATACAATGAATCTTGGAGGTATCAAGGTATGCGTTGTGCCTAGTGGAATATGATCTACTTACGCATGCAATTCCATTGTCAAATCTAATTCGACACGTATTTGGGAAAACGAATACACATTGATTAACACAGGAAGTGTGCGGGACAACTGCACCATGCCTATGTTAGAGAAACTTCTAAAAGTTAACTGCTTTCTTCACTGTTTTGTTCTCGAGATTCTTCTACATTTTCTCTACAAGTGTAGAGAAAAGTTTGATATACTGGTACCTTGTCATATGTGATACCTTGTCCCAGGTGGATCTGTCATTTATGTTAATGTTGATGTAATATATAGCAAGGGAGTGAGTTGCAGCTGAACCTTTACATTATGTTTGTCGGCAGAGCTATATTTTTGGCACATGTTGCTTGTTCAGTACCTACAAAGACTCACTTCCATATGATCCAAGTAGTTTTGGATAATCTAATATGAAGACTTGCTTTGAGCTTGTTCATTATTTAGAAAAGAAAATCCAATCTTATTAACGTGTTCATTGAAAATCCATTCTTATTATGGTGTTCAAATGATTTGATTCTCGAATACCCTGTTATCCGATTTGCCTCGATAAGAATATGTTCTTATTATCTTTGGCATCCTTGTCCTCTCCCCAGTTATCTTTGTGCTTTTGAGTAATGCTATATTCAGGTGCAGAACTCATAAGATTCTTCTAAGCCCGAAAATATTTCCTAATTTTTTTTAAGAAAATAATTATTTTAAAATAAAATTAATTTTTACTCCCTTCGTTTTTCTATTTTTTAATTTTTTCCCCTACATCTAAAATCTTAGTTTCGCCCCTAGCTATATACCATAGACTCGAGGATATGCAGGCCTTAACTATTAAAGTGGTTGTAAGATGTACTTTAAGAGAGATTGGATTGCCTGAGACGTCTTACTTTTAGATCTATCTTTCCTTAGACTCGAGGATATGCAGGCCTTAACTATTAAAGTGGTTGTAAGATGTACTTTAAGAGAGATTGGATTGCCTGAGACGTCTTACTTTTAGATCTATCTTTCCTTTATGTCGTAAGGACTGGAATAATGGAAGAAGAAGAAGCAAACTTCAACCTCCCCAAGACAACATAGCCATCATTGTGGGGAGGGTAAAGAGCTTCCAGTGCAAAGCGGCCTTTCATTCCCTTGTTTCTTCGTGGCACAACCACCCCCCCTCCCCGGTTTAGGGGGGACCAGAAAACATCTTTCGTTTTTCTCTCCTTTGTCAGCCCAAAACGGATCTCATGCTTTCAACCTGTCAAACAAAGGTTGGGCCTCAACATTCACCGTCATGACATTCAGCTGGTTGAATGATGAAAAAGTTACAATTAGAATTACATTTGTTTCATCTTTTAAAGAGGAGGGAGTGCCTTTCTTCCTTTAGCAGCTCATCTTTCTGAATAACTTAAAACACATAGCAAATTCCCACTGAGTTGCAAAATTCTCAGACCAAATCAATTCCCCCTTATTGTACACACGCTCCCTTATTGACTTGTAATGTGTTCACCTTTTGTTTGTTGGGAAGGGTGGGGAAAAGTTGAGATGGAGTGCAATAATAGTGCGATGATCCTGTTTTTTTTTTTTTTTTTGTTACTGTTGTACTTCATGTTTCTTTCGAACCCTTGCCTTATACATGGAGAAATACACTAGTTGGATGCATTTCAGACTTAAATCTTCATTAATGCAATCATACATGTAGTTTGCTCTAACCGATCCTCTCCTGTTTGGGCAGGTGAGTTCTGTTGAAATTGAACGCATCTGTAATGGAGTCGATAACATTGTCCTTGAGACAGCTGCTATTGGGGTGCCACCTCCTGGAGGAGGACCTGAGCAGTTGGTAGTTGCTGTTGTATTCAAGGACTCAGATAACATGAAGGGCGACATAAATCAATTGAAGATATCTTTCAATTCAGCTGTGCAAAAAAAACTAAATCCTTTATTCAGGGTATTGATGTTTGCTTTACGCACAAATACCCTTTCTGTTAAAACATAGGCCACTTTTTGCACAGACATGCTAACTTGTATACTCAATTGCGCAGGTTTCTCAGGTTGTCCCTCTTGCATCTCTTCCACGGACAGCAACAAATAAAGTTATAAGAAGGGTTTTGCGGCAGCAGTTTGCTCAACTTGACCAAAATCCTAGGTTATGAGAACTCTTTTTATCCCACAAATTGTAGTAAAATAGATTATAGTGAATGAGTGATATTCAATGAGAGCTTACGTACTGCACTTTATTTTCATTTTTGGTGGTTCAAAATCAACAGATCTACTCTGAATGATATTCCGGGTGAAAAGATTCCTAAATAATGTCTAAAAGTGGAAATCTAAACGAAGTTTCATATATTCTTTTTGCCACTTACTTAATTTGGTGCAGAGTTAAATGTTTTAATGAAGTTGCTGCCATGATAGATTAGTAGATGCTTATTTTCCCTATTTGAGTGCGACAGATTGTGAAAATTCAGATATTGTGGAAGCACGTCTTGATGCCTGGCCTGATCGGCACAACGTGGCTTGTTATGAAAGATGTATTACTGCTTGTGGAAGTGGAAGTTAGTAACTGTTAGTTGTGTTCGTGTTCTATGTTTTTTGGTGTGTCTTACCAAATGTCATGTTCATTGAATTTGAGATAATTATTATTGGATTTTGATCTAATAGTTGTTTTAAAAGTCATTACATTTTTTTTTTTGAGGGGTGGACAAGAGTCCTCCTTGTAGCATTATTTATACTGAAGCCTTGCTCATCGAGAAAGGGGGACAAGAGTATTGTGACATCTGTTTTTGTAAGTGGAGATGAGGACCTATCAAGTTTCCTCTGATAGAAGAACCTGATGACTAGTCATGTCAGGGTTTTCTCTCGATTGAAACCAAGGAAGGAAGCCTTGGATTTCTAAGAATTAACCGATAACCTCTCCAAGAGAGTCAGCGTTGAAACAAATTATGTTTTCACTGCCGGTGGATTTTATTCATCAAAATCTTAAATCTGAATATAGCAAAGCCATAAGAGTGACTATCTGCTCCTGGGTCAAATCAGATTTAACTAGTGTATGGTCAGCAAACTGGTCATGTCAATACTTGTGCTAGTCTAAACTGTGTAATCTCTCTCTAGCATTTTTCTATTTATTATAAACCCAACTTCATGGTCATGTGTAAAAACCAACAAGTTTGATGTGAAGTCAGTTGTAATGTTACGAACATGCTCTTATTTTTTAACCCGTTGGTTTACTATTCTTCAAACGTTTTTTTACCCTTGTACATTAAAGCTTGTTCGTGAGTTTTATGAGGAAAAATCAATTCAGTTTAATTGATTTTTACCATTTTGACGGTTAGTATTTTTTGGTACAGTTTTCAGTATGGCATGAGCTTGCGATCACTGATATTCTTCACATCCCCAGAATTTTCGTTTTACTGCAAAAAGAACCAACACCATCTAGAGAATGCACCGGAGGTGCTGGCGGGTCTCACTTTGATCCCTAAGTAAGTTTATGAGGGAAAATAATGCTCAAACATGATAATTTAGTCTTTAAGTTTATACCTGGTGTAAGGACTTATTTATAGGCTGAATGGTGGAGGCCAAACTGCATTACAGTTATGTGCTCCTCTCTTGACCTAGGAGAGTCGTTAGAGTCTGGCCTGGACTCGAAATAATCTACCTTCTCAAACTGGGACTCTTTCCTTATCTCAAAGCAAGATTCCAGGCGGCAAATCCGAGATTAATTTTGGTCTCAGATTTTTAGGAACTAGAAATCTGGGATCACATATCGCCGCCCTTGGTTAGCTATGTCGATTCCTGGGCAAGGATATCAAAATTCATACCCGCGGGTTTGTACCTAGCAGATTATGAGCCAGCAATCGCCAATGAGCCAATGTGGACTCAGGGGCTCGTAAGCTTCAGAATAGGCCGGGCCGAGTAGGATTATTCCCAATAGTCTTTAACAAGTTTTTATTGTAGTCGACCATTTGATTGTTTTATAGTTTTTGATTGTTGGGGATAAAATTAACCCTAGAGACACGTGGATTCAGAAACATCTCGGAGTTATGCCTCGGACATTCATTCTGACCAGCAAAGAAAAGATTGTCTAGGTATAAATACATCTCGGAGGTATAACGACGTCTCGATCTTAACATTCCAGGTTACGGTATATAAAACATCCCGAGATCTCCTAGTCTGAATGGAGCGAATATATCTCGGGTATTTGGGTCTCGGAGTAATAACGCCTCGGAGGTGACATCAAGTCGGTATAGTAACGTCTCGGAATAATAACGTCTCGGCCTTTCACAACCCTGTTATGGTGCGGCGATATCCCGAGATCTCCAAGGCGGAGCGAACATATCTCGGATATCATCACCTCGGAGATTGGTTGAAAGTTTGCCGCAGATGTCTCAGAATACGATAAGGATAGAATTCCATAAGATCAGGGAAAAAACCGCAATTCCATGATTAATGGGATAAGGTAGTTATTTATCTGGAATCAAATTTAAAGAGATACAAGCGCAATCAAACTGCGGATTCTACAATCTCATTCAAATTCTCTGAAGATAAGATTCAACTAAGCTAGGATTCAAACTCCTAATCCGACTAGGCGCCAAGAATTCTAGTAAGGTAGCAAGTCTGGTAAGACCACAAGCCCGGCCTATAAATAAAGACCACTGCACCAGGTATGAGATTACGCATTCTCTGAGTTCTTGAGATTGAGATATTCTTCAGAAAATTGATTTGAACTGACTTAGGCCTCGGAGTGGGCGTAGTCGGCACCCTCGACGAGTTGTTTGTTATTTTTGCAGGATTGGAGTGGTTGATCAGGATCCAGTAGCGAATCACCAGGCAACACGTCACCATACCGGAAACTGTACCAACAGTTTGGCGCCGTCTGTGGGAACGATAAATTGTTCTTACGAAAAACAAATCCGCGATGGTGACTAAGAGACGTTCCAAGTCGATTCAAAACGATGCACCGCCTACCAGTCGAGACGATGTTCGTGGAGAAGCAGAGTCTGCTGGACTAGAGGCCCGGATAACCCAACTGAGTCAACAGTTGGCCCAAGCGCAAAAGAATGTGGAGGACTTGCTGGCTCAGAATGCTGTGCTCCTGGCCGCTCAAACTCTGCCGCCATACAATCATGATGTAGTCGATGGGACAAACCCTGAGGGAAATCCCGAAGGGTCAGGAGAGAAAGCAGGACCGCGGAACGAAGATCATGGAGAGCCCATCAACCTGGTTCCACCGACGGAAGCAGAAAGGAGGTTGCAGAAGATGGTTTAGGACCTGGGCGCCAAATATGACGTGCTCAAAGACGATTGATCAGAAGCGTGGTGGGAAGGAGTCTCTCGTAGACAACCTCTTTCAGCACAAGGAGTCGATATTCACCGAAGAAGTATCCAACTTCGATCTACCTGTAAGATTCAAGGTACCTGATATCCCTGTTTTTTCGGGCAGTGAAGATCCGGTGGAGCACTTGGACAATTTCCGATCCCATGTCTCCTTGGACAAGACACCAGATGCTGTGGCATGCCGAGCTTTTCCTCTCACCTTGTCAGGAAAGGCCCGAGACTGGCTCAGGAATCTCACACCAAGGTCGATTGATTGTTTCGATACCCTTGGAAGGAAATTCCTGGCCCAGTTCGTATCCGGGAGAGCTAGAAGAAAACCCCGAGGATACCTACTCTCTGTGCAGCAGGGGCCAAACGAGTCTCTAAAAGACTATCTATGGAGATTCAACCAGGAGAAGCTGGACACAGAGAGTGCGCCAGATGATTTCATCTATGGAGCAATCTTCCAAGGCTTGAAGAAGGATGGGCCTCTGATGGCAGAACTGGCGTTGAAACCACCGAAAGACCTTCATACCTTTATGGTAAAGATGGACAGGTACATCAATCAAGAAGAAACGCTCCGAGCCCTTCTCGATAACTCCCAGCAACAACAACAGCCATCCACCGAGAAGCCTAAGAAGAAGAAGAATCCTGAGCCTGTATAGGATACCGGTCCCGGAGAATACAAGAAGGTGAAAAAGAATTTTGGAGATTACAAGTGGACACCATTGAACGCCTCCCTCACCGAGGTGCTCATGGAACTCAAAAAAGATCCGAATTACCAGAGACCGAGACCCATTCCAGGAGATCCTCCCACACGTTTGGCTCACAAATACTGTGCCTTTCATGACTCATTCGGTCATCTGACCGAGCAGTGTGTATCATTGAGGCAGTTGATTGAGAAGTTCATCGAGAATGGGAAATTAGTCCGATTTCTTGCCAATGAGAGGAATCATCAGGAGCGAGACCCTTATCCGCGGCCTCGGAGGGAAGAGGATCGGAATGAAAGGAGGAATTATCAACCGAGACAAGAAGACAGAAGGGGAAGAAGCCGAGAGCCAGCACCTCGACCTCGGAGGGATGAAGGAAGGGAGAGAAGTAGGAGCAGACCTCGGGTGGCGCAGCAAGGAAATCTCCCAATCATCCACACTATCTCGGGTGGATTTGGAGGAGGAGGCGAGTCCAACTCGGCTCGGAAGGCGTATGCCAGGCAGCTGGACGATTTTGAAGTATACTCGGTCCAGAAACCCCCAAAGTCTCAGAAATATAACCCTCTGGTTATAGGGTTTTCTGATGATGATTATGCTGGGGTCTTGCTTCCGCACACAGACGCCCTTGTGGTCACCTTGACCATAGCAAATTATCAGACTCGGCGGATCCTCGTTGATACAGGGAGCTCGGCTGATATTCTGTTTAAATCGGCTTTCGATTGCATGGGCGTCCCACGAGAAAAGCTGGTCCCGGTCTCATGCCAGTTACAGGGTTTTGCTGGAGAAAAGGTGTTGCCTCTCGGTTCTATTGATCTTCCTGTGACGGGAGGGACCTATCCGAGGCAGAAAGTCATAATGGTGAAGTTCCTGATAGTTGATAAAGTCTCGGCCTACAATGCTATTATCGGACGGACAGCTCTCAACGACTTCAAAGCTGTGACTTCAACACCGCATCTCAGCATGAAGTTCCCGACCGAAGAAGGAGTTCGAGAGGTGAAGGGAGACCAGAGGGAAGCCAGGCGATGCTACAATCTGTCCTTAAAAGACACCCCGAGGCAGCACAGTCGGGGGGAGAAAACCAAGGAAGATGGAAAATAGCAATCACCGTTGGGGGAGCCTGTGGAAGCCTTGGAGGAGTTCGAGATAGGTGACTCGGGAAAGAAAGTTCACATAGGCTCACAACTCTCTCAACCTATGAAGGAAGATCTGGTGGCATTTTTGAGGCGCAACAAAGATGTATTTGCCTGGAGCCATGAAGATATGCCGGGGATTGATCCCTCGGTTATTGTCCATAAGCTAAATGTGGACCCAAATTATCGCCTTGTGAAGCAGAGAAGGAGAGCTTTTGCTGCCGAACGAAACGCGGCTGTAGCGGAGGAAGTACAGAAGTTGCTGAAAGCTGGATTCATCCGAGAGGTAGATTATCCCGAGTGGCTGGCCAATGTGGTGCTGGTGAAGAAATCTAACGGCAAGTGGAGGATGTGCGTAGATTTCATCGACCTGAATAAAGCATGTCCGAAGGATAGCTTTCCTCTGCCTCGAATAGATTTATTGGTTGATTCAACGGCCGGACACGAGCTCTTAAGCTTCATGGATGCCTTCTCGGGATACAATCAGATCTACATGGAGGAAGCAGACCAAGAAAAAACTGCTTTCATCACAGACCGAGGACTTTACTGCTATAAGATGATGCCCTTTGGACTGAAGAATGCGGGAGCCACGTATCAGCGACTTGTGAACCGGATGTTTCAAAGTCAAATTGGCCGAAACGTTGAAGTATATGTAGATGACCTGCTGGTTAAAAGCATTCGGGCAAACAAACACATAGAAGACCTCCGAGAAACTTTTCGGACTCTAAGAAAATACAACATGAAGCTCAACCCCGCGAAGTGTGCTTTCGGAGTTTCTTCAGGCAAGTTTTTGGGGTTTATGGTGTCGCAGAGGGGCATTGAAGCTAATCCAGAGAAGGTCAGAGCTGTCCTCGAGATGGAGGCCCCGAGAACAACGAAACAACTCCAACGACTGACAGGAAGAATCGCGGCCCTAAACCGATTCATATCACGGTCTACAGATAAGTGCCTTCCATTCTTTAAAATTCTACGAAAAGCATTTATGTGGAGTGAGGAGTGTGAGGAGGCTTTCAGGAAGTTGAAGGAATATCTAGCCAACCCACCACTGTTGAGCCGCCCAACCGAAGGGGAGATTCTTTATCTCTATCTGGCAGTCTCTCCCTCAACAGTAAGCTCGGTGCTAGTCCGAGAAGATTCAGGGGTTCAGAAACCGGTTTACTTTACAAGTAAAGCACTGCATGGCGCGGAAGGGAGGTATCCTCGGATCGAGAAGTTGTGTTCGCTTTGATTATTTCAGCCAGAAGACTGAGGCCATATTTTCAGGCTCACACTATTAGAGTTCTAACCGAGTATCCGATGAAGAAGGTGTTGCAAAAACCTGACCTCTCGGGAAGATTAGTCAACTGGGCGGTGGAACTCGGACAATTTGATATCGAGTTTCATCCTCGGACGGCTATCAAAGGACAGGTTCTAGCAGATTTCCTGGTAGAATTCTGCAACGTTCCTGAAGCAGAAGAACTTCCTAAGGAGTCAATTTGGGTTGTGTTTGTAGATGGCTCTTCCACACAGGGCAGAAGCGGAGTAGGAGTCCTCCTCAGGAATCCTGAAGGACAAGAGTTCGGTTTTGCTGTAAAACTGGACTTTGTTACAACAAACAATGAAGCTGAGTACGAAGCGGTGATAGCGGGTTTGGCATTATCCCGAGAAATGGGGGCAACTAATGTCGAAATCCGGAGTGACTCTCAAGTGGTCGTAGGCCAAGTCCAAGGGCAATTCGAAGCACAAGAAGATAGAATGGCCAGGTATTTGGAAGAGGTACAGCGATTCCAATCCTATTTCGAAAGGTTCGTCATCACAAAGATACCTCGGGAGGAAAACATCCGAGCCGATGGGTTCTCAAAAATTGCATCAGGAACAGAAGAAGAGATTGAAGAATCAAGAAGGCAAATTATTGTTCTGACCGAGCCTTCAATAGCCCCGAGGACCAAGGTTATGGAAGTAGATTCAGCACCAGATGAGCTAGAATGGGCAAGGGACATCATCCAGTTCCTCAGAAATGGGTTGCTGCCCGAAGATAAGGTCGCGGCTCGGAGGGTGAAGATACAAGCAGCACGGTTCTGCCTTCTCGGGGAGACACTGTACAAAAGAGGATATTCCGAACCCCTGCTCAAATGCCTCTCCAAGGCCGAGTCGAATTATGTTCTCAGGGAAATTCATGAAGGTGTATGCGGAGACCACTCAGGAGGAAGGATGCTGGCACAAAAAACCATCTGAGCAGGCTACTATTGGCCTACGATCAAGACAGATTCAGCTCTTCTCGTCAGAACCTGTGACAAGTGCCAGAGGTTCGCAAGAATCATGAAAGCAAGTCCCGAGAAGCTCACCCCCCTCACTTCTCCATGGCCATTTGCGAAATGGGGGGTGGATATAGTTGGTCCAATGCCGGTAGGGAAAGGTGGACGGAAGTTCTTGGTTGTAGCTGTAGATTATTTTACTAAATGGGCGGAAGCAGAAGCTTTAGCAGCTATAACTACGGCGAATGTTATAACCTTCCTCTGGAAGTTGGTGGTATGCCGGTTTGGGATTCCTCATGCTTTCGTCACGGATAATGGGAAGCAGTTTGACTGTGAACCATTTCGGAAGTGGTGTTCGGAGCTCCGTATCCGAAACCATTATGCTTCGGTGCTATACCCAAAGGCGAACGGTCAGGTAGAGGCAACGAACAAGACCCTGGTAAAGACTCTGAAGAAAAAGCTTGATAAGAAGAAAGGAGCATGGGTAGAATATGTTCTAGAGGTGCTGTGGTCATACCGAACCACCAGAAGAACTCCAACGGGCGAGACACCATTCTCACTTACGTATGGAACCGAGGCGGTGATACCTGTGGAAGTAGGATCTCCAAGCTTCCGTGTGGCTCACTATAATCCAGGACTCAACGACGAAAATGTTAAGGTACACCTGGATCTTTTGCAGGAGAAAAGAGACGACGCTCATGTCACATGGGCGGCATATCAGAATCGAACGGCTCGGTACTTTAACAAACAGGTGGTGCCCAGAAAGTTCCAGCTCGGAGATTGGGTACTCAGGAAGGTGAGCTTAATGACGAAAGATCCAGCGGAAGGCGAAATGGGACCCGGATGGGAAGGTCCCTATAAGGTAATAGGATGTCATCAGAAGGGAGCTTATCGCTTAATGACCGAGACAGGGAAGATACTCCCGAGATCATGGAACGCCGAGCATCTGAAAAAATATTTTATGTAATTTATTGCTTTTTCCAGCTTTTTTCAAACAATTTCATATTCAATAAAGAATTTCTACTTCCAGTATATATTGACAATTGCAGAAATACGAGAATCAATCTGAATTATACTCAGAAAAGAACTCACTCGCATCCTTTCCTTGAACAACCCGAGATGGTCATGGAAAGGTTGCAATAGAAAGAAATCCCTCGATTAGGGGTTAAAGGAAAAGCCTCTCGGTTAGTCCAACACCGAGAGCAGGAAAAGCCTCTCGGTTAGTCCAACACCGAGAGCAGGAAAAGCCTCTCGGTTAGTCCAACACCGAGAGCAGAAAAAGCCTCTCGGTTAGTCCAACACCGAGAGTAGGAAAAGCCTCTCGGTTAGTCCAACACCGAGAGCAGGAAAAGCCTTTCGGTTAGTCCAACACCGAGAGCAGGAAAAGCCTCTCGGTTAGTCTAACACCGAGAGCAGGAAAAGCCTCTCGGTTAGTCCAACACCGAGAGCAGGAAAAGCCTCTCGGTTAGTCCAAAGCCGAGAGCAAGAAAAGGAAAAGAACATTCAAGACAGTCTATTCCTCAGATGACTTGGAAAGAATATCAAAGTAAAAGGCTCCTCCAAATGCTATGATCAGAAAAGAGAGATTTAAAAGGTAAAAGTTTCATTCAAAAGATTTCATTTCATGTGTGAAGTTCTGTACAGGTTAAGAAAAAGGAAAAGTTCAAGACAAAGCACAGCTTCTAGCTTGCAGGATCGTCAAGAGGATCTTCTCGGGGATTTGGCGCGTCATCACCCCAACTCGGAACATCCGGCATAAAGTCCTTACCAAACTCTTCCATCTCTAAGATGGCTTCTTCAGGAAAACCAACAAGCATCGGACTAACCGTCGCGGGGTCGAATTTGTATTGGGGATTCATTACCAGGGTTCGAAAGTTTTCAAAGCCCCAATTACACCCCCGACCCCAACTCTGGTCCCGAAGGTATGGTACATAGCTCAGTTGCTTCAGATAACGCTTGAGCTTCGCCCGATCCGCGTCATATCTAGCCCTGAGCCTAAGTAAGAGGCTCTCTGAATGGTCTTGCGCCTTAAGAGCTTTATCTCTCTCCGCCTAAAGACGCTCAACTTCAGCTTTCAGTTTATCCTTTTCAGTTTCAGCGTTCAGAGCGTTTTTGTACGCTTCGGAGCATTCATTCTGTACGGCCGATAAGCGAGTGGACAACTGGTCTGCACGATCCAGCTCAGTAGAAAGACTTGCAACAGAGCGTGTGTACCGCTCATTGGCCTCCTGCACTTCCTTCTTCAAAAGAACATTGGCAAAACGCATCTCGGATATAGTCGAGTCCCGAGATGCGAGTTCCTTGTCCCTAGATCGAAGGAGGGCCTTCAGTGCCGCAACTTCGCTCTCCAGGCTCGAGATGCGAGCTTGTACTTCGGGGGCAGGAGTCGGAGGAGGCGCCGGACGATTTTCGTACTTCTGCCAGAGGGCGGTCATCTTCACAAGAAGTTATAAGAAGAAAAGTAAGAAAAAACAGAATCAAGAACCGAAAAGTAGATAGAGGATAGAATGAAAAGGCCTGGTTTCAGAAATTTACCTGATAATGAGAGATAAGAATGCCTTGAGCAATCTTCTCGGGAGAAGACACTCCTGCATTTCCCAGATACCCGTCAGGAATTAAGTTCTTTATAGCCTCCATTGGGTGACCCAGAAGGCCTCTACCCAAAACCTCAAAACCAGCTGAGACCCTGGAAGAGGAGCTAGGACCCACAGGAGGTACAGCCCCTGTACTTGGAGCCGTTTCGGAACCGTCAGATCTTAACCTAGAAGGGCTAGCCTCAACACGAGACCCGCTCCTAGTAGAAGACTCGGGAAGGACACCCGCTTCGGGAATGATGTTCTAGGAGTCAATCCGAGACTCTTCAGGCACTCCAAGAGGAGGAGTTACTTCGGGTCGACTTGCACCTTGTACTTCAGAAGCGGAGCCCGGCATATCCTGATCAACCGCTTCCCGAGGAGTTCTGGGCTCTTCGATATTTTCAAACTCAGATGCTCCAGTATGAGTTCCGAGTCGCACAGATGCAGAGCATGGAGCTTGGGGGGTGGCATGCCCCATCTCACGGTCTTCCTCAGGAGGTGGTGGAGCTTCTGGATGATCAGAGGAAGGAGTTTGGGGAGTACTTTCGGCGTCAAGCTCCTCAACAAGAGGTTTGTCTCGGGGGGTATCAGCTTCTTCATCCCCTCCTTCAAAAGATTCACCACCCGAAGCAGCAGGTTCTTGACGGACCTCCTCGGCATCAGAAGGTCTTATAACCGCTTTACCCCACATACGCTCGGCCTCCAAGATCTTCTCAACAATTCGGTCCTGGGCTGTGAACTTCCGCTTTCGGGCCGGATGTTTTACCCTACGCGTGGCTCGGACCTCAGGAACAGTTTCATCTCCTTCTCCAGATCTCTCTGGTTCCGGGGTAGCCACTGTCGAAGTTCCGAGAGGAGGTTCCTCAAAGGAAGTTTCTGCACCCCGATCACCCTGATACGATGCCTCGGAACCAGATTCATCCCTTAGAACAAAGGAGGGAGCAGCACTAGCCTCCGGAGTAGGAGAAACCTCCGGAATGAAGCCTCTAAAACTTGCAGACCCCTCCTCAACGTTCGTTCCAGATGACGGAACCGAAGGGGGAGTTCTCCTTACACCCAAAGCAGCTGGAGGAATGTTCTGTCTCTTCCGCAAAGGAGCGTCTTCGGGAACTTCTTCAGAACTGTTAAATGGCCTCTTCTTAGTAACAGGCCTCGGAGATGGAGGGGCGTCACTCTTCTTCTTAATAGCCCCTCTCTTGGAGATGAGTTGTTTGTCTCTCGGGATGTCGTATCCGAGAAACCGTCTTAAGTTCTCCTCGGTAACAAGACTGTCAAAATCCACTTCCTCAAATTTGTCAGCCTTGACTCTAGCTGCGGACCATCCACTTATCTCCTTGACATCCTCCAGCTCGGATATACTAAGTGAAGGGGGATCGCTTCGGTCAGGTCGCAGCAGCCGCCAGGTCCGAGGCATCCTACGGTTTTCAGGCAGAAGAGTACCGTCAGGGCATTCCCAATCCCCAGAAACTCTGAAGAACTGCATCTCTCAGAATTTGTTGTTTGTTAACCCACTCTTAAGCTTGATGAAGACAGGCGGGTGACGAACACAGAGATCAACCATCCCCTCTGAAGTTTGCCTCGGCCTGTAGATGTTGAAAAATTGCGGGATCTTCATCTCCTTCTTCAGCACAAGCCTCCAAAGGATGTAAGAAGCAAACAGATACCGCCAGGCATTGGGCATAATCTGACTGGGTGCAACCATCAGAAAAAGGACGAAGTCCCGAGCAATCTCCGGAAACGGTAACCGGAGCCCAGCAAGAAACATCCTCTCATATAAGGTGATGTTGCCTCCATTAACGAGCCGAGATCCAGGTGCTTGATAGAACATCTTCACCGTTGGAGGGATTTCGTAGTTCAAACGAAGAACACCCTCGTGCTTCGCAAAAATGGCGGTATCCACCCTACTCTCCAGGGGAGAGAGATCCACGAAGCCGTCGGACCTTTTCGTCCGAGCCCGAGACGTAGCAGGAGCAGCCGAGACAGCTTTCTTAGGAGCCATGGAAGAAAGAAGAAAGAAAGAAACAGAGGATATAGAGAAAGAAAAAGTTTAACAATGGAGGATCGAGAGAGAGAATAGGTAAAGGACGAGGAATGAACAGTGAAAGTATTCAAAACTTTAAAAACCCCCTCCCCAGGTGTCCAAAATATCAAAAGGCGCCATCATTTCCAAGATCTCCGAATTTCAAAAGGCGCACGTTCCGTATTCCCGAATTAAATGCGTTACCTCGACAGTGCCGTTTCATGATGACAAAAGGCGGCGGTACAGAGCTGACGTTGTCAATGGAAAAAGAAGCGGTAAGATTTAAATGTTTGAACTGTTGAAAAGACGCGCCCTTCATAGTAACAGGTACAGGTTGGCAGATAAAAAGTAATTCTCCTATTTCCAGTTTTTTCTGAAATCAGAGAATTAGGGGGGTAACTGTTAGGGATAAAATTAACCCTAGAGACACGTGGATTCAGAAACATCTCGGAGTTATGCCTCGAACATTCATTCCGACCAGCAAAGAAAAGATTGTCTAGGTATAAATACATCTCGGAGGTATAACGACGTCTCGGTATAAATACATCTCGGAGGTATAACGACGTCTCGATCTTAACATTCCAGGTTACGGTATATAAAACATCCCGAGATCTCCTAGTCTGAATGGAGCGAATATATCTCGGGTATTTGGGTCTCTGAGTAATAGCGCCTCGGAGGTGACATCAAGTCGGTATAGTAACGTCTCAGAATAATAACGTCTCGGCCTTTCACAACCCTGTTATGGTGCGGCGATATCCCGAGATCTCCAAGGCGGAGCGAACATATCTCGGATATCATCACCTCGGAGATTGGTTGAAAGTTTGCCGCAGATGTCTCAGAATACGATAAGGATAGAATTCCATAAGATCAGGGAAAAAACCGCAATTCCATGATTAATGGGATAAGGTAGTTATTTATCTGGAATCAAATTTAAAGAGATACAAGCGCAATCAAACTGCGGATTCTACAATCTCATTCAAATTCTCTGAAGATAAGATTCAACTAAGCTAGGATTCAAACTCCTAATCCGACTAGGCGCCAAGAATTCTAGTAAGGTAGCAAGTCTGGTAAGACCACAAGCCCGGCCTATAAATAAAGACCACTGCACCAGGTATGAGATCACGCATTCTCTGAGTTCTTGAGATTGAGATATTCTTCAGAAAATTGATTTGAACTGACTTAGGCATCGGAGTGGGCGTAGTCGGCACCCCCAACGAGTTGTTTGTTATTTTTGCAGGATTGGAGTGGTTGATCAGGATCCAGTAGCGAATCACCAGGCAACACGTCACCATACCGGAAACTGTACCAACATTGATGTTGTGACCGTTTGGTCATAATCTTTTATTTATGATATTAAAAATCTTTCCCAGCAGTCTTTAACAAGTTTTTATTGTAGTCGACCATTTGATTGCTTTGTAGTTTTTGATGTTGTGACAGTTTGGTCATAATGTTTTATTTATGATATTAAAAATCTCACAGCAAAATATATATAGAGCTTTCCAAGAGAAAATATATAAAATCAGTTCTTTTGTTTTCAAGTTCGTACAGAGTTGTAAAACACTTCCTTTAAGCCATAAAGCTATATTTCATATTATTAGCTTTTCTACGATATATATATATATATATATATATATATATATATATATATATATATATATATATATATATATATATATATATATATATATATATATATATATATCTATAAAAGTATGTATATGTGATGGAGTCCTTATCCACTTTGCTAGGGTTATTCTATTAGCCTTTGCTCTTGAAAGTGTTCCCTCCGACATTTCCTATTTTTTCGGTGATGGACTGTTTGTGGAAGATAGCCCCGCTGCTCATCCAGTCTTGGGCGGTGCGGTTCAGCCTACTGAGGTTCGTCCTGATGGGGAAGTCTCGGCCACGAATAAAGCCTCCACTGATGAAGACGTTCTTCTCAACTTAGAGTATGCTCACAGGCTCCTGCCCATTTATACGACGTCCAATGAGACATTTTTTAGGCATAATTTTGACATTTTCTCATCGGTACATATCCATTTTCCAAGGGCAGACCAAGGTGTCATCTTGGAACAAGGCTCCAAGGACATCTATTTTCCCAAGCAGACCCTTTTGGCCAATCTTCGTTTCCCCCTTCAACCCATTGCCCGAGAGTTTCTTTGTTATCTTCAGCTGGTTCCATTCTAGATAATGCCCAACGGGTGGAGGCACTTCCTTGTCGCCTGTCTGGTGTGGCCGGAGATAAAGCCCAGGTATCAGATGTCAATCCCAGAGTTTTTTGTCATCTACCGACCGGTGTATAGCAAGACTGGAGTCTTGTCCTTCACAGTTCTGGCCAAGCTCCAGTTTATCTCGCTCAAGTAAGTTTACTCCAACAATAAGAACTGGTTTGCAGAGTTCTTTTGTCTCGGGCACCTGGAGTCGTTCCTTTTGGAAGCTTTGCCTGAAGATCAGAGGGTGCCCTGGGAGTGTGGCATACTCAAAAAAGATTGTAAGTTTTCGTAGCTTTTGTTGTTTTCCTATTTCACCTAATTCTGGCTATGTACATTTACATTTTTTTTTTGGGGGGCAGGGGGATAAATCCCGGACTTGACTCGCGAGCAGAAGAAGCGGGTCCAGGCGGCGCTCGCATTTTCCAACTCCTAGTGAATGCTGATAAGATGGATTATGACATCATCATTACTGATGTTGCTCTTCAAGAAAGGTTCGGCTATGAAATCCCTGAAGGTAAGGTCAAACTCAAGTGGAGGTGGAGGTTGAAGAAGACCGAGGTCCCCGGGCATTCAAAGCCAAAAGCCCTCGAGGCCTCTTCCATAAGGAAGGCCCCGAAGAAAAAGAAAGAACAGGCGAAAAGGGTGGTCCCAATAGCAAGGATAACACCCCCTGGGTCTCCTGAGCTCCCTCGGGTCTTGTTGGTGAGGATCTTAGGGCACTCTAAACGTCGAAACCAAAACGCTCGGCGCCCTAGGGTTCCGCGGAGCCTCGACTCAACGGTAGCCCGGCGATTATCTCTTCTGCCTAGGTTACAGGGGGTGACAAGCCTCGTCCTGATGGGGAAGGCCCGGGGGATGCTTGTCCCGCCGTTATGTCTTGCCCGGCCAAGAAGCGTAAGGTGGACAAGGGGAAGGCAAAACTGGGAGAGTCTTCCAAGAGGTCTAAATTCGGGGACCGAGAAGGGCAGCTCTTTGGCCTTTTCAAAGGAACCCTAAATTCCTTTTCTCAACCGAATTTCACCGAGTCGGGAGATTCAGATCCACCAGCCACTCTTCTGGAGGTAAGAGAGGCATTGGAAGCCACCCCAGTGACGATTGTGTGCCGCCTCACTAGTTCCCGTAGGGCTCGTTTGGGTTTGTGATTTCAAAAAGTGCGATATTAAATTATGATTTTAAAATGTGCGATTTGAAAAAAGTGATTTTTAAAAACGCAGTTAAGCGTTTGGCAAAATCGCAGTTTAGCATTTAAAATCGCAAATTAGCCTTTAAAATTCCGTGTTTTCAAAAAAGCACCATCTTACTTGCGATTTGAAAAAGTAGATTTTCTACGTTTTCAAATCGTAATTTTTAAAAACTCAGTTCCTAAACGATTTATGTTTTGCGATTTGGTTTAAAATCACACTTATTGTCTACGAAATTGCAATCCCAAACGCACCCTTAAACCCGATGGTGTTGTTCCGCCAAGATCAGGCTGTGAGGGAATCGTCTCGCCAGGGTCTAACTCCTCCCTCCGCTCTTTTGAGCCTCTTGTGCACCCCTCAAAGGTTTCTTCCACTGAGGCGCCTAGACAAGCGCCCCTTAAGGACACGACTACTGTTTACAGGGGTCCTTCGATGATGGGTCCCTCCGAGCGGAGGGCGTCCTTGCTCCGGTCCTTGGACGATGGTGTCAGGGGGAATCCCTTTGAAGCTATCATGAAGACTCTGCCTGAAGATTATACGAAAGGGGCAGGGAGAGTTACGCCTGAGCTGCTGGTGGACATGCTCATGTACGATCATTATGCAGTGGGTATCTTTAATCTTTTCCCTTCATTTTAACTGAGTATTTTTCATCTTCCTGTTCTATATCTTGGACTGTCCCATTCTCCAATCTTCAATTCGTTGGTCGAGCCTCTACAAAGATTTTGAGCAAGCTCAAAGAAGGTACCCCTCGAAAGTGGTGGAGCTCCTCACATGCTAGTGAGGGTCGTTGCCCAAGAGAAGCATTGGAAGGAGCTCCCAAAAGCGAAGGACCAGGAGTTGGTGGAGAAGGCCACACAAGTTGATGAACTGGTTGCCGCACTGGATAGTTGTTCTGAGAACAATCGAGAGTTGCTAGCTATGCTACTGAGGCTGGGATACCCTGTAACTAGGGTGAAATTTGGCCCTTCCTTGAAGACTTGGTTTGAAAAAAGCAAGTTTAGAACTTTTGCCTTGCCTTGTTTTTCCCAGGGCTTTTTCCTTGCCTTGTTTTCTATCGACTCTTGTACAATTTTGATAATTTCATGTCTTTATTGATATGGAATATGAAATTATTGAGCAACAACAACATAGCTTGAAAGAGACATAAGTGAAAATATAAAGAAAAACAAAGTGCCAATACACTACTAGTAGTATTTCTTTCAGTGCTCCGCATTCCAAGGTCTTGGTAAGGGTCGTCTGTCTGCTACTCAAAGATAGTAGGCGTCCTTCCTTTGAGATTGAATTATTTGATAGGGTCCCTCCCATTTCAGTCCTACTTTTCCTTCAGTGGGGTCTCGGGTCGCAAGTGTCACTTTCTGCAAAACCCAATCTCCAACCCTGAAGTCCCGGTGTCTGACCTTTTTATTGAAGTATTGCTTTGATTTCCTTTGGTATGCCGCCATTGTGACTTGTGCCTTATCTCTTCTTTCTTGTAATAAGTCCAAGTGCAACCTCATACCTTCATTGTTCAGCCTTGGGTTGTAGTGTTCAACTCGATAACTCAATGACCCGACTTCCACCAGTATTACTACCTTTGTGTCGAAAGTCAAAGGGAACAGAGTTTCTCTTATAGGGGTTCGGGTTGTTGTCTTGTATGACCATAGCACCTCCGGCAAGAAATCTATCCAGGCTCCCTTTGTCCTTGAGCTTCTTTTTCAATGTTGTCATTAGGGTCTTGTTGGTCGCTTCGACTTGTCCATTTGCCTATGGGTGTATCGATGTAGAAAAGTAATTCCGAATACACAGTTCCGCACATCATTTTCGGAAGGATTCGTAGTTGAACTACGTACCATTGTCTGTTACAAAGTAGTGTGGAATGCCGTATTGGCACACAATTGACTTCCATAAGAAGTTCTGGACGTTTCTAGCCATTATAGCTGCAAATCCTTCTACCTCCGCCCACTTTGTGAAGTAGTCTACTGCCACCACCAGAAACTTGCATCCCCCCTTTCCTATGGGTAGGGGGCCCATGATGTCAACACCCCATTGTGCAAAGGGCCAAGGTGTTGAGACTAAGCTTAATTGGGGGGGGGGGGGGGGGTTCTTCATTACTCTAGCAAACCTCTCGCATTTGTTGCAACTCTATATGATCTTTGCTGAGTCCTCGTTCATGTGGGGCCAGAACTAATCGGATCTTATGGCTTTGTGGGCCAGTATCCTACTTCTAGCATGGCTACCGCATACTCCCTTGTGTATTTTGTGTAAGACATAATTTTTTTGGCCTTAGAGATACACTTGAGGAGGGGCAGCGTATACCCCTTTCAGTAAAGCGTGTTCCCAATCAAGGTGTACCGGGCAGAGCGCATTCGCACTTGCCGAGACTTCTTCTTATCTTCAGGGAGTTTTTCTTCTTTTAAGTACCAGACGACTTCCTCGGCCCATTCCGGGAATTCAGCGGCATGCACCTGCATTATGTTTATGGGCAATGTAATAGAAGGCTGGGTCAGACTTTGTACCTGTTGACTCGAGGCTTTGATTTCTTAAGTTGTCCCGAACCTGAGGCAGGCAAGGAAATCTACTCAAGTATTAGCCTCCTGAGGCACTCTTGTAATCAGCACACTTTCGAAGAATGTTTCTATTTCTTGTACCTTTGACAAGTGCTATTTCATCTTTTCTCCCTGAGCTTCGAACTCTCCTCGGATATGCCCTGCTACCACTTGTGAATCGCTCCTTACTTCTAGAATCTTGGCTTCCAGTTTCTGAGCTACTTCCATACCGGCTATGACGGCTTCATACTCTGCCTCATTGTTGGTGGTTGTGAAAGCTAGTTTTATGGTAAACTCTCAACACTCCCCCTTTGGGCTTATAATTACAACGCCGTCACCATTTCTTTTCCGAGTGGACAACCCATCCACGCATGCTACCCAAGCATCACCAACGGGGAGCCCAACTTCTTCTGGGAATCCACTGAACTCTACCAGGAAGTCTGCTAAGGCCTGCCCCTTTATTGTTGTCCGTGGAAGGAAGTCAATATCGAACTCTCCAAGCTCCACTGCCCAATTCACCAACCTTCCAGATATATTTGGCTTTTGGAGGATCTTCTTGAGCGGATACTCTGTGAGGACCTTAATTGTGTGAGCTTGGAAGTAGGGCCTTAGCCTTCTTATCGAGACTATCAATGTAGGCGCTAGTGTCTCTATCGGGGGATACTATTCCTCTTCATTTTTAAGGGCTCTACTGGTGAAATATACTGGCTTCTGTATCCTTTGGTCCTTCTGTATCAAGGCTGAGCTTACCGTTGATGGTATACATCTAAGTAGAGGAAGAGAATCTCTCCCTTGGTAGTTTTGTTGAGCAAAGGGGGACTCCTGAGGTACCGCTTCAATTGATTGAAAGCTTCTTTGCGCTCCTCGCTGCACGTAATGGCGTTCCTCAGAAATTTGAAGAACGGGAGACATTTGTCCGTCGACCGCGAAATGAACTGGTTCAAGGCAGCAATTCTCCTTGTAAGTTGCTGTAATTGCTTGATGTTTCGGGGTGATTGCATGTCTAGCACTACTTGTACTTTCTCCGAGTTGGCCTTTATCCTTCACTTGGATACCACAAAGCCAAGAAACTTTCTCGAAGATACTCCAAAGACACATTTAGAAGGGTTTAATTTCATATCGTACTTCCTCAGCGTCTGGAACGTCTCGGCCAAGTCGTGGACGTGTTTAGCCTTCTGTGTGCTTTTCACCAACATATTGTTCACTTAAACCTCCATGTTCTTCCTTATCTACTCACGCAACATCTTGTTCACAAATCACTAATATGTTGCCCAAATGTTTTTTAACCCAAACGACATGACCTTGTAGTAGTATAGTCCAAGGTCGGTTATAAAGGTCGTCTTTTCTTGGTCCACTTTGTGCATGCATATCTGTTTATAGCCTGAGAATGCATCCATGAAACTAAGGAGTTCATGGACCGAAGTTGAATCCATCAGTAAATCTATTCGGGGTAGAGGGAAGCTATTTTTTGGACATGCCTTATTGAGATTGGTGAAGTCCACGCACATCCTCCATTTTCCTCTAGACTTCTTTACCATCACAACATTAACTAGCAAATCCGGATAATACACTTCTTTGATGAACCCAGCTTGAAGTAGTTTTTCCAGTTCCTCTGCAGCTGCTTTGTCTTTCTCGGTGCGTAGCTCATTCTTTTTTGCTTTTGTTAGTATTTTATATTGGCAACGTTCTGGTTAACAAAAACACTTTATGTAATGGTTGCTTTTTAATAGGATTTTGGTTCTATTCAGAGTTTCAAGTAATATGGACAGTGTCTCATTTCATGCCTTGTGTCTAATCACAAGTTTGTAGAAGATGTCCATGAAGATTCCATGCAACTTCCAAGTCAGAATAGCTAGTTCCTGTGCAACCGTCCGGACGGGTCTTTGAAGGCGTCCGGACGCCCCACAATGTATAGAAGCTTTTAGCGTTGCAGCTGTCCAGATGACCGAGCTACACTGTCTGGACGCTAGCTCAAGTTACTCTGAGTTTGACACAGAGTTGGATTTCAAACGACACTGTTTGAAAAAGTTGTGCCAGATGTCCGGACGACGTGGCAACAAGTCTGGACGCTACCTAGTGTTCCAGAATATTCCAGGTCTCTTTTACGGATGCAGAAAGGAGTGATAGCGTTGACCATCCGGACTCTCAGTCAAGCCATCCAGACATGGTCCTATTTTAGGAAGAATATCGCTATTCTGGAAAGGCGGTGCAAAAGACCGTCAGGACGCAGCTAAGTGACCGTTCGGACGCTACTCACTAGAGTCTGAATTTGAACAGAATTAGGTTTTCTGTAAGCCTATAAATAGATGGCTCTATGCTTGTATTTTGTAAAAATTCAGTATTGAATTCCATAGTGCTTAGAGAGGGTGTTTAGGGAGAATTGAAGATCTGCTAGCTCTCTAGCCGTTGCCAATGTTTGCTCAACTGTTCGTGTGAAGTCTATCTTAGGGGTTGGCCCTAAGGTAAATGATTCCATTGAAGACCCCTTCAAGTAGGAGACTTGATTGGGAAGTGTTCACGATGGGTTTTGTGTCAAAGTCATAGGGACGATCGCTGCATCGGGGTATGTGAGTGTTAATTTCTATGTACTAGCTTTGTCTTCTGAATAGTGGATATCCTAGGTTTGGCTGCCTCGGAGTGGTTTTTCTTTTCATAAAGTTTGCACACTGTCACACACTTGGTATATTAGAAGTCATATTTATTTTTCAACTTTACCGGCCGATGATTAGGATCGACATTCAGTTTGTGGACTATAATCGAGGGGTCCATTCCTGACATATCCTCATGGCTCCATGCAAAAACATCACTGTTGTCCAGGAGAAAGGCTACCAGTCGTGCTTTGAATTCCCCAGGCAGCTGTGAACCAACCCTCACCTTCTTGTTGGAGTCGTCGATGGAAAACTCCTCCAATTCCTCGACCTGCTCCCCACCTTGTAATAGCTATTTTTCTTCCTTACACCCTGCCCCGAGGCTGGCCTTTTCATGGATATCCTTTAGAGTCACGTTATAACACTGACAAGCCACCCACTCTCGGCGGGGAACTTCATTTTCAGATGTGGGGTTGAGGTTACATCCCTCAATTGATTTTGGATTGTTTTTCCGAAGATAGCATTGTACTCTGAAGGGTAGTCTATTAGCAGAAATTTTTTACCATGATAGTTACCTGCCTTGGGATTGCTCCTGCTGTTAGTGGGAGCGCAATTGACCCCGACAGTTGCACCTGCTCGCTTGTGAATCCCATAAGCGGGAAATGAATTGGGACTATCTTATCCCTGCTCAACTTTAATTTCTCGAATGCCGACTAGTATAGTATATCTACCGAACTGCTGTTATCTACCAAGATCTGATGGACGTTATGGTTTGTTATTGTCAGAGTGTCAACCAAGGCATCGTTGTGGGGCCAAGAAATCCCCACATAATCGTAGTTTGAGAATCCTATCACCAAGGATTCTTTCTTTTGAAACTTTGGGGTCCTGTCTACTGCATATGCTTCCAAATTTTTGACCTGTTGAGCATATGGCTTTTTGGCCGAGTGGATTTGCCTCTGGATATAGTTAGTATCTCGACTATAACCTCTTGATTGTCTGGCTCTTGGTGTTGTTGACTCCTGCTATTTTCCTGCCTTTGGTCATCCCATATGCCTTTATTGTCCCATGCCCTGTCATCATGCCGAGGAGGACCCCACGCGTGATAGTCCTAGGGCCGAAGATCTCGGGGTTGATATTCCCTGTTCGATAGTGTTAGTTTGTGATTGGCCTCATTCTGTTTGGGCAAAATCACTTGTATGTAAAGATGCTGTTTTACAAGGGATTCCGCTATTCAGAAGAGTTTTAGAAGATTTTGTAGTCAGAAAAGTCGGTTCCCTGTCAGCCGTGCCATCCTGTTCGGACGCCCATCTGTCCACTGTTCCATCCGTTTGGACGACATGCCATACCGTCCGGACGCCCATACAGACCTAGCATCATTCGTCCGGACGACGTAGACTTCCGTCCGGACCCTCCACTATATCGAGAAGCTTCTGTTCCAGTTTGTATCCGTCCGGACGTCTCAGCAGCCCGTCTAGACGCCTATCAGTATTCGATCAAGCTTCAGATTCTTTCCAAGTTCATTTATGGGAAGATTGATGCAACCGTCCGGACGATGTGGATTCTCGTCCAGACGTGCTTCTCCTTAAGGCAAGAATCGCAATTCAAATTCAACCGTCCGGAAGCCTACCTTTCATGGTCCGGATGAGCGCATAGTAAATATGGAAATTGCGTGTTGAAGATCAATTGTCCGGACGGCCATCCCCCTTGGTTCGGACGCGCTAAAGCCTTATATGGAAATTACTTACAGTGGACATGCGACCGTCCGGACGACAGTGTCTCACCATCCGGACGCGGCTCTCAAACATGAAATATTTTTAGCGAAAATCTCAGAAATTATGGTCTCACAGTTGTCCGTTCGGACTGCTCAGGTTCACCGTCCAGACGACGTCCGTACATATTACTGCAGTCGCCCATTTGAACCCTCAACCTATAAATAGAGGCCCCTGGGTCTTCGAGAAGATTTTAGCGTTCAAGTGCATCTGTTCAGACGAAGTGGCAATACTGTCTGGACTCCAGTCAGAGTTCGAGGAGAAATTGGATTTCCTTCTCAGACACGTATATGGGATACAGCTGCATCCTTCCAGACGTCATGGCTACACCATAAGGACGCCGGTCCTTATTATGGAAAGGCGGTTGTAGTTGACTGTCCGAATGCTCGGTCAAGCCGTTCGGATGCCTTCCAGTATTTTGATCATAACTTTCTGGTCAAATATCGGATTGGGATAAAATTGGTGTCATTGGAAAGCTAACAAAAAATGCTACAACATTATTGTCCGGACGGCTAAGAGAAACATCTGGACGTGCGCCCAGATTCTGAATCTGTGTTGGTGTAGGACTCTTAATTTGAGTTGAAATAGGATTTGTAAAGCCTATATAAAGAAGGCTCTTGGCATGTATTATGTACAGAATTCAGTAGTGAATTCCTTGTAGCTTAGAGAAGGTATTTAGGGAGATATTAAAGATCTGCTAACTCTCTAGCTGTTGCCGTTGTGTGCCTTTTGATTTGTGTGAAGTCTATCTTAGGGAGGAGCCCTAAGGTAAAGGATTCCATTGAAGACCCCTTCAAGTAGGAGACTTGGTTAGGAAGCGTTCACGATGGGTTTCATGTCAGAGTAATAGGAATGATTGCTGCATCGGGGTATGTGAGTTTTAATTTCTATGTATTAGCTTTGTCTTCTGAATAATGGATATCCTGGGCTTGGCTGCCCATGAGTGATTTTTCTCTTTACAGAGTTTTCACTTCGTTAACAAAATATTTGTCTCTTTTAAATTTCGCAATTTAAATATTTTGTTGCACACTATCACACACTTGGTAAATTAGAGGTCATATTTTATTTTCAATTGGTATCAGAGCTTGGTACACTCTGTTAAGATTTATTTCTTGAGTGTGATCTTTTTGACTTCTATTTTTTTCATAATGTCTCAATCTCTTAATTCTATTCCTGCCTTTGATGGCTTAAATTATGGGTATTGGAAATCTCGTATGTGCTTCTTTTTAAAATCTATTGATGTTTGGCAAATTATGGAAACTGGTTGGACTAATCCAGAGGATACAACTGCCGAACTATCTATTGTTCAAAATAAAGCACGACTTTTCAATGATAAAGCCTTCCATGCTCTATGTCAAGCGCTTTCTCCATCTGAATTCGCAAAAATTTCAAATTGTGAATCTGCTAAAGACGCATGGCAAATCTTAGAAACAACATATGAGGGAACCAAACTTGTTAAATCTGCCAAGCTCTAGATGTTGATTTCTAGATTTGAAGAAATTAAGATGTTGGATAATGAGACATTTGGTGAGTTTTACACCAGGATCAACGACTTGAGAAACTCGATGGTGAGTCTCAAGAAGAGGGTCTCTGATGTAAAACTCATCAAAAAGATTCTAAGGTCTTTGCCAGAGCATTTTATGATTAAGGTGACTTCCATTGAAGAAAGCAAGGAGTTAGTTTCTATGGAGATTGAAGAGTTGGTGGGATCTATTCAAACTTATGAGTATTCCTTACCCTCAGTCAAGAAAGCAAAGGGAATGGCCTTCAAGGTGACTAAAAGTAGAGTCTCTCCTGATGAAGACTCAGAGGAAGAAGACGAAGTTGCCATGCTTGCCAAAAATATCAGTAAAGCAATGAAGACTGATAAATTTATCAAAAGACTGAGGGAAACTCCCAGCAAAGACGAGCCAGAAGAATATGGGAAGAAGGATCCTAGAGGTCCTAGATGCTGTGAATGCTCCGGCATTGGGCACATGAGGGAGGATTGTAGGAATCTTAGACAGGCTGAAGGGAAGGCTTTCAACGCTACTCACAGCAAATCTGAAGAAGAGGAGACCTCAGATATGGATCAGAAGTATCTGGCCTTCATAGAACCTCATGAAGAATTTGAGGGGTCACAATCCTACTACTGAGAGAGCAGTGATAAAGAGAGGGAAGAATTGAAAGAGGCATATGAACTCTTGCAAGAGACCAATCAGAAGAATGTGAAAGAGCTAATAATCTGAAGATGGAAAAAGGCACATTACTTCAGAAGATCATAGACTTGGAAGATAAACTGATGGAAGTGTAGTTAGAGTTGGAGAAGTTCTCAGACAACAAGCTAGCCCAAATGCTGACCGGACAAAAGTGCTCATCTAACAAGACTAGTCTCGGGCATGTAGCTACTACTGAGGCTCCAACATTGCTTCTACTTCAAAAACTGTGTTTGTGAAGCCCTCAGTTCCAGACTCTCAAAATGCCTGTGGAGACAGAGCTAAGGCAATTGTACCAAAAAGCTTGCCTACTTGTCATCATTATGGGATGGTGGGACACATCAGACCAAATTGTGGTCAGTTAAATTCCCCTAGGACTTGGAAGGATGCTCCTCAGAAGAATAAAGGGGTAGAAAAAGATTCCAAGTCAAGGTATGCCCCTCCACATAAGTTAAAAAAAAAGAAAAAGAAAAAAAAAGATGACTTCTATTTTACCAAGTGTGTGGTAGTGTGAACAAAATATTTAAATTGCGGAATTTAAATAAAAAATATTTTGTTGACAAAGTGGAAAGTCAATTAAGAGAAAAACCACTCCGGGGTAGCCAAACCTAGGATATCCACTATTCAGAAGACAAAGCTAGTTACAAAGTAGTAGCACTCACATACCCTTATGCAGTGGTCGTACCTTGAACTCTGAAGTGTAACCTAACATGAATGCTTCCCAACCAAGTCACCTACTTAAATGGGTCTTCAATGAAATCCTTTACCTTAGGGCCAACCCCTAAGATATACTTTAGTTTTAGTACAACAACAACACTTGGCAATGGCTTGAGAGTGAGTGAATCAGCACAATAACTCCTAAAATATTATCTCTAAGCATTATGTAATTCACTACCGAATTCTTACAAATTACATTCCTAGGGGCCTCCATTTATAGGCTACATAAACCTAAATCGCGTCTAATGCAATTTTCCTAGGCGGCGTTCGGACGGTAGTTGAAGGCGTCCAAATGGACAACTGTGCAATCGGCTTTCCAAATTTCCTTGAAATTCTTTCCTGAATAGGGCCACGTCCGAATAGTGTTGCCCTAGCGTTCAGACAGTTGCACTTCAGCTGCACGCAATTTTCATATTAAGGCCTGAGCATCTAGACCATGGAGTCTGACGTCCGGACGGTTGAACATCTTCTGCACAACTTGCCTTATCAAAGATAGCGTCCGGACTGAATAGCCACATTGTCCGGACAGTTGCAGTTGTCTTCCCATATCTGTGTTTTGGAAAGAAATCTTTTAACTTATCGAACACTAAAAGGCGTCCAGACGTGTTGCTGAGACGTTTGGACAGATGCAATCGAGAGAAAATCGAAGCTTTTGGGTACGGAGGGACTTTCGGACAGAAATATCTCGTTGTCCGGACAAATGATGCTTTGAGAGATGAGCGTCCGGACGGATGCAAGGGAACTAAACTACACTGTTTTGAATCTTGCATAGAGTCTTCTTGAAGCTCATAACTAAAGTGTAGACTCTGAATAAAACAACATCCCTGTATAATAAGTATCATTACATAGAAGTGATTTTGTCCAACAAAATGTAGCCAATCACAAATTAACAAACTCCCCCTTTGGCCATTCTGGGACAAAAATCACTTGACCGGTTAGAAATACAATATCGGTCCAAATAAAAAATACTCCCTCTTTTTGTCTCAAAAGGAATCAAAAAACCAAAAAATAATTACTCCCCCCTCAATGTCTTAGCAAGACAAGGGTAAACAGAGTAAAAATAATCCAAGAGTTAAAAATTGTTTACAAAATATCCAAAACATAAAGATAAAATGTCTCAAAATAAATAAAACAAAGCACTACGGCCATGGGTACATCATCCTCATCATCACTGCTAGACGGATGATGGTGCTTAAGGCACTCCTAGATGTCCAGCTGGCTCTGCTTCACACGGAGGTTAATAGAGTGAACCTCCTACTGCATAGAAGAAATAGCCAGCTGCATAGAGCTCATGCCCCCCTGTAGAGACGCCAATGCCGTTAATATCTGAGCATAACCTACATCCTACTATGGAGGCGGCAGAGGAGTCTGAGATGAAGAAGGAATGTCTGGCATCTCAACATGTATAGGAGACGGCTAAGGGGCTTCATACTGATCTTCACCCCTCAACTGTGCATTGGACTTCATCAGAGTTTGTTTACTGAGGGGATCTTGAATCTTCATTTTGGGCTCTCCAGCAACATCAATGCCAGCCTGTAGGATAATCTGTGTAATTAAGCAGCCGAAAGGGAGACCGATATTACTCTCATCTCGTGCCTCCAGCATAATACTAAGGATATGCTTGCACAAGCAAAATGGCAATCGCAAGCAAATGGCATACAAGAATTGAGCCTTCTTTAGTATCAGATCACTCCTCCGAACAATAGGCTAGAGATTGTGCTGGATGATCTTCGCAAGCATGCGGTGCGGGGGAGACAAAGCACCAATCCTGCTGGTAGAAGCTCGCTCCTCGCCCTGTGAGACAGCATGAAAGAACTCCCTGAGATCATCCAAGGAAGGAGCCAACACCACTTCATTGAAGGGACATGCGAAAATCTGGAGCATGGGCACCCCAATAATCTGGCTGATGACATGAGGATCAACCATAATAACATGCCCTACAATAGAAGACTATAGGACAACCCCATTGTCATCACTCTGCACCACCTCAAGATGAGCATAAAATTCTCGGACCAGTTTAGTGAGCACAATGTAGGCGCAGTTATGGAGGTAGCCCCAGTGATAGGTCCAGATAATCTGATGGATATCATCCAGGGGAGTGACCATAATATCAGCTTGAACAACATTCCTCTCTGGAATGACTGGCCTGTTCATTATCTTGGCTCTAGAAGCTGACACATCTTCCTCTGTCCTATGAAGAACTTTGCACTGTGGACCGCAAGCAGACATGTTTCTGCAAATAATAACCAACAAGATATGCCAAAAATATTCTCAAAGAAATTAGGTTTTGTTAGTTTAAAAAAATCCAGCATTATAACGTTAGAAAAATGGACTTTTCCAAAAATTACAACCAACAATATAATCCAATACAGTCCAAATGAATGCTATGACATATATTCTAATCCCAATAGTAGAGAAAATACTCACAAAAGACATCATTTATCTCAAAACACAATCCAAAATATAAAAAAATTGAACAGTTAATTAAAATTGAAAATAATGCAAAATAAGAAGTGAAAATACTTGGAAATGAGATAAATGAACACAAAAGAACATAAGAAGTCGAAAATATGAGAGAACCACGAAAAAACCGCAACAAAATGACAAAAGGACAAGAGAAAATCGAGAAAAAGATGAGGAGATGCGGCGGCTAGGGCTGAAACGCGATATTTAACCCTGTGGGGTCCCCATCCGGACGCATCACTAACCAGTCTGGACGCGTGTTGCCACATAAGCTTGCAACAAGGCTGGATGACTTGGGACGTGTCACCTGACCGCCCGGCTGTCTGAGCCGCACCAGTCCGGACGCAAGAGGAGACTGTTCGGACGCTTCACACTGAAAAACAGAAACTAAAGGAAAATTTGCAGAAAAAATATTTTCCCTAAAATTAGCTTCAAAACACACATGTATAAATAACTGATATAGCAGTCAGATAGCAACTCAAAAATATGCAGAGATATAAAAGAGAGTTAAGAGTTCAATCAGCACAAAAATTCCTTGTAGATAGAAATTTTAAATAGATTACTCAACTTATGCAATGCGTGTGTGTATGTACACTTTCTCAATAAGATATGAAGTTCACTGATATGACCTAAAGCAACTGAATTTTCTAAACAAGAAAGAAAATTAATGAAAATCAGTCAAAAGTCAAGCCTTATTTTACTAGGGCCTAGCAACCCTCATCTGATACACTCCCCCGGAGATGCAGCACCTAATTATTTTACTTGCACCACGAAGGACAAGATATAAAGCTATTTTAGCACATAAGCAGTGAATTTATGCATATAATAATGAACTAAGAAGTATAACTGCTTGTTTCTTTTTTGTGCTGCAACATAGAGAGAATGCTAGGATTTTGAGGCTCTAGGTTCAACTAGCATGTTGGTCAATTTAACCATCTTACAAAAAAAATCTCTCATAAGAATCTTCAAAAGCAGAAAGTCAGAGAGAAAAAAAAAATGTATCTTAGGGGAGCCTTGGATAGTGCACATTTTCATCGCATGAGGAAAGTAACTATCTAGCATACATGCACAGGAAAAACTTGGCAGATATTTAGGCAAAAACTCTTAATCATATATAAGCACAGTCAATTAATGCTCAATGAACTAAGATATCAGGCAAAAATACATGCAATATCTGACATGCCAAGAAAAGGAAAAAAGAAAATTCCTTGCATTTTCTCCCCCAATTATTTTTTTTTCATTTTTTTTATTATTAAAAACAGTAAAAACATGCTATAAAGATAAATCATCATAAGACTAGCATGTAAGGCAAGATCAAACCTATGAAGGGTCAAAATTATCAATACAGAAAAACAGTCGCTCGACATACTTTTTCTATCTTCCTCAAATATTACCTGCAAAAATTTCTCAAGACACAAGAGAAATAGGGGGCAAATAGCAGTGGTTTCTCAATTGCAAAGCAAAGAAAAAATGACATTTAGAGACTAATGCAATGCAATCAAACCTGATGCTTTAGGATTTGGAACCAAATCCTAGGTATGTGCATCCTCAACAACTAGGTGAGTCCATTCCCTCTCAAGGGGTGAATGTCTGCCTCCTTTCTGACCCATGCCTGCCTTCCTTTCGGTGGTTGTGGACAGGACTTCATTTGATGGTCCATCCACTATATCATGCTCTACATCCAAATAGGCAGCTTCCGATAGGATTGATCACCTCCATCTTTTACGTCTTCTTCATGAAGTGCCTTGATTTGTTAGCCTTGGGTCTGCCATTCTGATTGGCAGGAACAAATCTCTGTTGAGGCCGTTGATGCTGAGGAGCCTAGCGCCATAGGGCCTGATGCCTTGGAACTCGATGCCATGGAGCTTGATACTGGGGAGCCTGATTCCTTGGAGGTTGATTCCATGGAGCCTGATACTTGGGAGCCAGATGCCTTGGATCTTTATGTTGGGCTAGAGGTCTTGTGCCAAAATTTGCTTGAGAAGGGAGCACTGGGGTTGGACATGTCCGCTTAGGCTGCAGTGATGACATATAGGAGGTCGTCTAAAGGTGGGAAGCTTCTGAGTGACCGGAACATCTCCACTGATTATGTCCTTCCCTTTGTCCAGGACTGTGGGTGGAGGCTTGGGGAATGTGGGCTTAACAAAGATAGTCCTAGAAGTAGAGGGAATGTCAAAGGGAAGAGCTACATACCCGAGCATAGTCTTGTCTGTTGGGCTTTTTTGGATTGACAGCATATGAGTCAGCTTCTCATCGGTGAGCCTCTGCAACTGAAGCGGTGTCTCTAGTAGCTTCTCCTCTAGGTCTTGTATCTTGAGCAGCAATGAACTCTTCTAAGTCTGTAAGCTATTCAACTCATGAATGTGTTGCTTGCGAGCCTCCCTCAGCTTCTTGAACTCTACATAGATGATTTTATATGCCTCCTTGAGTTCTTCCCTATCTTCATCACTATGCTCAGGAGATTCTTCTTCTTCGGACTCATCACTGAGGGTCGCATTCTAAGCCTTCCCTTTTCCCTGTTTAAGATTCCCACATTTAGCCCGTATATGCCCAAAGCCTGAGCATTCAAAACATCTTGGGCCTCTGGGGTCTTTCTTCTTAGCTTCCTCAGGTTCAGATTCTTTGGGGGCCTTCTTCAGTCTTCCGAAATTCTTGACCAGCATTGCCACTGCTTCTTCTTCATTCTTAGAGTCGTCTTCAGATGAGACTTTAACTTTCTTCTTGGAAGCCTTGAGGGCAATGGTCTTCACCTTTTGACCGGGGGTAGGGATAGCTCATAAGTTTGAAGAGATCCCACCAACTTTTTAATCTTCATTTCTTCTAAGTCTTTGCTTTCTTCAATTGTAGTCACTTTAATTTTGAAACGCTCAGGTAAAGATCTTAGAATTTTACGGATGAGTTTTACATCCGAGACGGTTTTCCCCAAACTCCCCATTGAGTTTCTTAGGTCTCTCATTTTGGAGTAAAACTCTCCGAATGTCTCATCTTCCACAATCAAATTAATCTCTTCAAATCTAGAAATCAACATTTGAAGTTTGGCTGATTTAACAAGTTTTGTGCCTTCATATGTTGTTTCTAAGATTTGCCATTCTTCTCTAGTAGATTCACAGTTTGAGATTCTTGCGAATTCAGAAGATGAAAGCGCTTGACATAGATCATGGAGGGCTTTATCATTGAAAAGTCGTGAGTTTTTCTCAGGGACTAGTTCGGGAGTTGCATCCGCTGGCTTAGTCCAACCAGTTTCATCAATCTTCCACCAGTCAATGGATTTTAAAAAGAATCGCATATGAGATTTCCAATAGCCATAGTTTGTACCATCAAAGGCAGGACCAATATTAAGATTTTGAGACATTGCAAAATAAAGTAAAAGTCAAAAGGATAACACTCAAGAAATAAATCTAAATAAAGTGTACCAAGCTCTAATACCAAATGAAAAAAAAAAAAAAAAGATGACTTCTATTTTACGAAGTGTGTGATAGTGTGCAACAAAATATTTAAATTGCGGAATTTAAATAACAAATATTTTGTTGACGAAGTGGAAACTCAATTAAAAGAAAAACCACTCCGGAGCTGCCAAACCCAGGATATCCACTATTCAGGAGATAAAGCTAGTTACAAAGTAGTAGCACTCACATACCCTTATGCAGTGGTCATACCTTGAACTCTGACGTGTAACCCAACACAAATGCTCCCCAACCAAGTCACCTATTTGAAGGGGTCTTCAATGAAATCCTTTACCTTAGGGCCAACCCCTAAGATAGACTTCAATTTCAGCACAACAACACAGCAACAGCTTGGCAACGACTTGAGAGTGAGCAAATCAGCACAATAACTCCTAAAATATTCTCTCTAAGCACTATGGAATTCACTACCGAATTCTTACAAATTACATGCCTAGGGGCCTCTATTTATAGGCTACAGAAACCTAAATCACATCTGATATGATTTTCCTAGGCAGCGTCTGGATGGTAGCTGAGGGCGTCTGAACGGACAACTGTGCAATCGGCTTTCTAAATTCGCTTGAAATTGTTTCCTGAATAAGGCTGCGTCCGGATGGTGTTACCCTAGCGTCCATACGGTTGCACTTCAGCTGCACGCAATTTCTGTATTAAGGCTTGAACATCTGGACCATGGAGTCTGACGTCCGGATGGTTGAACATCTTTTGTACGACTTGCCTTATCAAAGGATAGCGTCTGGACGGAATAGCCACGTCGTCCGAATGGTTGCAGCTGTCTTCCCATATCAGTGTTTTGGAAAGAAATCTTTTAAATTGTCGAACTCTGAAAGGCATCCAGACGTGTTGCTAAGACGTCCGGACGAATGTAACCGAGAGCAATTCGAAGCTTCTAGACATAGAGGGACGTCCAGACGGAAAGATCTTGTCGTCCGGACGGATGATGCTTTGACAGATGAGCGTCCGAACAGAATTCCACGTCGTCTGGACGGATGCAAGGGAACTGAACTATACTGTTTTGAATCTTGCACAGAGTCTTCTTGAAGCTCATAACTGAAGTGTAGACTCTGAATAGGATAGCATACCTGTATAATAAGCATCATTACATAGAAGTGATTTTGTCCAACACAATGCAGCTAATCACAAACTAACATAAGAGACTACCCACTCACATGTTTGTCCCCACCTGCCATTATTGTGGCATAAGCGGTCACATCCGACCTAGATGTCCTCAGCAATATGGTCCTCCTTCTACGCTTGTGAAGAAAGAGCCGCTGAGACAAGCTCCCTTTGGCATTAGACCTCCCAAGAGGCATCAGGCTCCATGGCATCAGAAGAACAAATCTAGACACTACGAGAAGAAGCCGCTAAAGCCTGCCAATCAACAGTTTTATGAAGAAGTGCCTATTATAATGTGGAACATATTGAGATGGATGGACCACCAGATGAAGGCCCGTTTACATCCAACACAGGTATGCAAGACATGGGTTAGAAATGATGATGCCACTCACCTCCCGAGGGGGAGTGGACCCACCTAGTAAGTGAGGTCACACATGCCTAGGATTGTGGTTCCTAAATCCTAGTTCCTGTCAGGTACACTTGCATTGCATCTTTTATATTGTCATATCTTGTGCATGCTATGGAACCATTTTTTCTATCCCTATATAGTTTCTCTTGTTGTTTTGAGAAAATTCTGCAAATATTTCATAAGGATGACAGAAAAAGTACGTCGGGCGGTTGCTTTTCAATCTTGGTATAGGTAAACCTCTCTCCCTGAGGTCAGGTTTGCCCTTACCCTATATGCTTGGACTGATTGTCTTTTATTTTCTACGCATGTCCTTTTTTTTTTTTTTTTTTTTAAAAAAAAAAGGGTAAGATGCAAGGTTTCTTCTAAAGTTTTCAGCTATCTCATGTATGTTTATCTGTTTTAACAGTTCTCTGTGCTTTGATAGAATATGCATTCATATAATTAAGTTTCTAAGTCTGATCTATACTGAGTTTTCCTGCTGCATCTTTACTACATAGTTGCTTTTCTCATGCGAAGAAAATGTGCACTATCCAAGGCTCTCCTAAGGTACAATTTTTTTTTTTTTTTTTTTTTTTTTTTTTTTTTTTTTATCTCTAATTTTTTGCTTATGAAAATTCCTTTTAGAGAGATTTTTTATGTGCTAAGATGGTCAAATTGACCAACTCGCTAGTTAAACCTAGAACCTAGAAATTCTGGCTTCATCTTTAGGTTAAGCACCAAAAAGATACAAGCAGTTATACTTCTGTGCTTATTGATATATAAATAAATTCACTACTTCTGTGTTGACTTCGCTTTTAATCTTGTCCTCCATGGTGCAAGTAAAAAGAAAAAATTGTGCTGCTTCTTAGGGGGAGAGTATTAGATGAGGGTGACTAGGCCCTAGTAAGATAAGGTTTAACTTTTGACTGATCTAACTATGAATTTCTTTCTTATTTAGAAAATTCAGTTGCTTTAAATCATATCAGTGAAGATCATACCTTATTGAGATAGTCTTTATACACACACGCATATCATGAGTTAAGTTGACTATTGAAAAATTTCTATCTGCAGGGAAATTTATGCTCATTGATTACTTGACTTTTCTTTATATGTTTGCGTATTTTTGGCGAGCTATCTGACAATTTTCTCAGGTTTAGATACATGTGTGTGCTGAATTCTTGTTGAAGACCTAACCTTATTATCTTCCTTTGTTTTTTTGTTCTTTGGAAATGTTTGGTTATAGTTTTTCTCTAATACTCTGTTTACCCTTTGTCCCTTTGAGACAAAAAAAAGATTGTATTTTTATTTACCGGAATTGTATTTTTAACCAGTCAAAGTGATTTTGTCTCAAAATGGCCAAAGGGGGAGTTATTAGTATTTTGTGTTGGCTTCATTCTATTGACAAAATCCTTGCTATGTAATGTTGTTGTTATTATCAAGGATGCCGGTTGTTTTAGAGTCTTCATTTCAGAATAATGTTCAAGAAAGATTTTGTGCAGTTTTCTAGTTAGAAATATCGGTTTCCTAGTTCCCTTCCGGACGGCCCATTCTAAGTGTCTGGACGCTCATTAGTCAGCAACTTACGTCCGAACGAGGTGGTAATACCGTTCGGACCCCTTTAGTGTCTTGAAGTTTTGAATAGTTCAAGGTTGCAACTTTCCGGATGACATGGCAACTCGTTCGGACGCTCTTCAGAGTTCGAGAAGATTCCAACTTTCAAGTGCATCTGTTTGGACTACGTGGCAATATCTTCTGGACGCCAGTCAGAGTTCGAAGAGAAATTGGATTTCCTTCTCAAACACGTATATGGGATACAGCTGCATCCGTCTGGATGCGGGTCCTTATTATGGTAATTACATGCAGCAGAAGTGCAACCGTCTGGACGCTAGGACAAAACCATCCGGACGCGGCCTTGTTATGGAAGCTTTCAGCGCTATTTTGGAAAGGCGGTTGTAGTTGACCGTCCGGACGCTCGGTCAAGCCGTCCGGATGCCCTCCAGTATTTTGATCATAACTTTCTGCTCAAATATCGGATTGGGATGAAATTGGTGTTATTGGAAAGCTAACAAAAAATGATACAACTTGACTATTTGGAAGGCCAAGAGAAACATCCAGACATGAGCCCAGAGTCCGAATCTGTGTTGGTGTAGGACTCTTAATTTGAGTTGAAATATGATTTGTAAAGCCTATATAAAGAAGGCTCTTGGCATGTATTATGTACATAATTCGGTAGTGAATTTCTTGTAGCTTAAAAAGGGTGTTTAGGGAGATATTGAAGATCTGCTAGCTCTCTAGCTGTTGCCGTTGTGTGCCTTTTGGTTCGTGTGAAGTCTATCTTAGGGAGGAGCCCTAAGGTAAAGGATTCCATTGAAGACCCCTTCAAGTAGGAGACTTGTTTGGGAAGCGTTCACAATGGGTTTCGTGTCAGAGTAATAGGAATGATCATGTCATCGAGGTATGTGAGTGTTAATTTCTATGTACTAACTTTGTCTTCTAAATAATAGATATCTTGGGTTTGGCTGCCCCAGAGTGGTTTTTCTTTTCACAAAGTTTCTACTTCGTCAACAAAATATTTGTCTCTTTTAAATTCCGCAATTTAAATATTTTATTGTATACTGTCACACACTTGGTAAATTAGAAGTCATAATTTATTTTCAGACTGTATAAGGCGCCAACCCATTATAGAACAACCCAAACTTGGAGAGAAAGCTATGTGGGTGATATATTTGGTCAACTTGTGAATTTGGTAAAAAAAGATTAACTCTACCGCGATTCATTAGCTCCTACTTATTTATCCTAGGCGCATTTAAAACTTTCGGGTACTACATCTAAAAATAAATATTGACTTCTAATTAAACCAAATTTGTGTTTGTGTGCAACAAAATATCTTAGATACGGAATTTAAATAAGACAAGATATTTGTTTCGAAGTAGAAACTCTGTGAAGAGAAAACCACTCTGGGGCAGCCAAACCCAGGAAATCCACTATCCAAAAACAAAGCTAGTTACAAGACACTCGTACTCACATACCCTTATGCAGTAGTCATACCTTTAACTCTGACACGAAGCCCATCGTGAACGCTTCCCAACCAAATCTTCCACCTGAAGAGATTTTTGATGGATTCCTTTACCTTAGGGCCGACCCCTAAGATAGACTTCACACGAACAAAGAGCACACATCAACAACGGCTTGAGAGCTAGCAGATCTTTGATTCTCCCTAAACACCCTTTCAAAGCACTATGGAATTCACTGTTGAATTCTGTACAAAATACAAGCCTAGGGCCCTTTATTTATAGGCTTACAAGAAACCTAAAACTACTGAGATTCGGGCTCTGGCTGTCGAGCATCCGGACAGAAGTTAGCCACGTCTGGACTATTTTCTGCGATATCCTTTCAGAAACAGCATAATTCTATCTTTATCAGGTTCACGTCCGAAAGGTTTGACCGAGTGTCCGAATGGTCTTTGCTAAAATCCTTTCTGCGTTCGAACGGAACTCTGGAGTATTCTGAAACATTGGACATCGTCCGGACGTGTTGCCATGTTGTCCGGATGGCTTGCAGAGACTTCCCAAACAGTGTCGACTTCTGAAATCCAACTCTGTGTTGAACAATGATTGACCTAGTGTCCGAACGGTGTTGCTCTGACATCGGGACGTCTTCATCGTTATTTGTAAGACACTGCGGGGCATCCAGACGCCTTCAAAGGCTCGTCCAGACAGTTGCATAGGAATCGGCTGTTCTGACTTGGAAATTACATGGAATCTTCATGGACATCTTCTTAGAAACTTGTGACCATACACATGGCATGAAATGAGACACTGTCCATATTATTTGAAGACTTTGAATAGAACCGATAATCCTGTTAAAAAGCAACCATTACATAAAGTATTTTTGTCAACCAAAATGTTGCCAATATAAAATACTAACAAACTTCCCCTTTGGCTATTCTGGGACAAAAAAAACTTGACCGGTTTGGAAATACATTCCCGGTCCAAAACAAAAAATACTCCCCCTTTCTGTCTCAAAAGGACAAAGGGTAAACAGAGTATAAGAGAAAAACCACAATTACTAAAATTCAAAACAACAAGACTAATAGTAAAGTGTTTCATCAAAAACTCAAATTATCATAAGAGGAAACCAAAAAATCTCAAGATATCACATTTTCTGAATTTGAGCCACTTCAACTTCTTGTTCATGAAGCCGGGAAACCATAGACTGAAAATTTTCAGTCACTTGAGTCTTCTAGCCCGAAACTGATCATCTGTAGAAAGAAATCCTACATACAAGTTGTCTGCAAGATGATAAAGAAGATTCACCATTGAATCTCTAGCTGATGCAGATCTAGAGGAAAAGGTTACGGAAGACTCTGTATGAGCAAGGGGAATGAGATCATCTAAAATTTGAGATCTCTGAAACATATGATTTCAACACTGGTCTTTTTTACAAAGAGCCCTCTGTCTGACACTATGCTGGAAGCTGCCGGACATCATATTCCTGAAAATATTTAAACAGAAATCTATCCAAAAATAACACCACAAGGAAATATTAGATCTTGTTAGTTTCAAAAAGAATGTGGTATTATGATGGCTATTAGTTGGATGCACAAAGAAATACAAAAGTAGATATAGCAATCTAAAAAACACAGATTAGTAATATTCATCCAGCATAAAGACAGAAAAAGATATTCATGCACAATCTCTCAAATCATAATTAATTAAAGATTCAATTATTCTAAAAAGAATCAAAGCTAAAGAGGATAAGGAAAGTCAAAGAAAATACCTGGGAATGAGAAAAGATGTGCAGATAATGCCAAAATCTCGGGAATAGCCCGAGAGAAAACACACACAGAACACAACACGATAGAACAGGCAAAAAGTAGTGTGTGTGTTTGGCAGAGAAAATAAAAAGCTCGCGTACGGACATGGTACATACTCGTCCAAACAGCATGCTGTCAGATAAGAGATCGATAGAGCCGAGCACGTCCGGAAGCAAGAACCTGTCCGTCCGGATGCTTCACACTAGAAGCAAAAAAACAGAGGAAAATATGCAGAAAAAAATTTCCTAACATTAGCTTCAGAACACGCAAGTATAAATAACTGATGAAACAGTCAAATAGCATTTCAAAAATATACCAAGATATAATTGAGAGTTAAAAGTCAATAAGCACAAAAATTTTCCTACAGATCGAAATTTTTCAATAGTAAACTTAACTCATGCAATGCGTGTGTGTGTGAAAGCTTTCTCAATAAGGTATGAAGTTCACTGATATGACTTAAGGCAACCGTATTTTCTAAATAAGAGAGAAAATCAATGTTAGATCAGTCAAAAGCCAAACCTTATTTTACTAGGGCATAGCCACCCTTATCTGATACACTCCCCCTAAGCTGCAACACTTTTTCTTTTACATCATACTTTAGTGGCCATCTATTTCCGCAATGATTTGGTTACTGACTATTTTTATAGGGACAAGTTCAAGAACATATTTATAGCACAAAAGCAATGGATCTTTTTATTTATCTATATTTATTAAGTTTTGAATGCTTTTTATCACTTGGTGCTGCAACCTAGAAATAATGCCAGAATTTCTGGGTTTTAGGTTCAACTAGCGAGTTGGTCAATTTGGCCATCTTAGCAAAAAAATCTCTCTCATTAGAATTTCCAGAAGCTAAAAGTTAGAGAGCAAAAATGTACCTTATGGGAGCTTTGGATAGTACACAATTTTTCATCGCATGAGAAAAGTAACTATCTTGTATTAAGATGCACAGGAAAACTTAGCAGATATCAGACATAAACTCTCAATCATATATAAGCATACTCAATTAATGCACAATGAACTGAGATATCAGACAAAAACACATACAATATCTGAAAAGCAACTCTCAAAAAAATAAAAATTTTACATCTTCTCCCCCAAATTTTTTTTTTGTTGAAAATAATAAAATAAAAAAATAAAAAAACAACAAGGACATGCTTATGGAAAAGGAAATAACATCTAGTCCCAGCATGTAAGGTAAAATCAAATCCGTCCTCAGGGAGAGAGGTTTAGAAATACCAAGACAGAAAAGCAGCCGCCCGACGTACTTTAACTGTTATCCCCAAAAAAATACCTGCAGAAGTTTCTCTAGACAACAAGAGAAAATATGGGGATAGAATAAATGGTTCCTCAAATAGAATGCAAGGCACGTATAGGATATGACATGATAAACTAAGCAATGCAAAACATACTTGACATTCACTAGGATTTAGGAAGCAAAATCCTAGGTATGGTAAGACTTCACCTCTACTAGGTGAGTCTACTCCCCCTCAAGGGGTGAATGGTCTCATCATTCCTAACCCATACCTGCTTGACCCGTGGCGGTGGTTTGCAGGTCTTGTTCATGTTATCCATTCTTCTTAGCATATATTGCATTAGGCTCAGCAACCCTTCATAGCCATGGTTGCTAATGGGCTTCTGCGGCTTTCTCTTGTAGTGCCTTGAATTGTCCTTTAATTTGCCACTCTGATTGGCAGGAACCAACTTCAGCTATCACTGCTGATGCCATGGAGCATGGAATGTAGTCGGAAGTAGAGTGCCTGATGTAGCTCTTATTGGCAGCTCCTTCTGAACCTTCGACTTCTAAGCCTGAAGATGTGGACATTTGGGTCAGATGTGACCGGTGATGCTGTAGTGATGACAGATGGGCATGCTTCTTTTGATGGAATGCTGCTTGACTTTCTCTGTAGAAATATGGTTAGCATTGTTACAAACAATATTGTCCTTACCTTTTATATGTCTCCTATGCGGAGGGACATATTTTGCTGAGGAAGAATCTTCAACTTCACTTTCCCTTAGAGCATCCTGCTTAATCCAAGGCCTGTGGGATTTCAACAAATAACAATTTGGCATAATATGACCAGTCTTCCCACAATTATGACACTTAGGAATAAACTTACCCTGTATTCTTGATTCCTTGGAGTTAGGCATCACATGATTAGTTAAGCAAGAATTATCTAAACAAGTTGTATCTTCTATCACAGGCTTAAAATCAATAGAATCTAATTCGAAATCAGAAGCATGTGAAGTAGAAGTACTTAAATCTTTAACAATTAAATCAGGCTTGTTAGAAATATCTGTATGAATACAAAGCATGATTTTCAAATTATTATTAGATAATTTTTCCAAGAGATCATCTAATTCTTTTAATTTATTCTCTAGTGCATCAACAGTATCAAAAAGCATGGTATTCTCAGATTTCAAAGAGTCAATCAAAACATGTGATTCAGATAATTGTAAAATCAAAGACTTTTTTTCTTGCTTAATCTTCTTGAGTTCTTTATTGGATTTCTTAAAGAGTTTACCTATCAAAAGGGTATCTTTAGAGAAATCATAAAAATCATCTTCAGAGAACTCAAGAAGATTTATGGTAGCAGAAGTCATGGATCACACTTAGGAAATAAATCCAAACACAAGTGAACCCGCTTTGATACCAAATGAAAATAAATATTGACTTCTAATTAAACCAAATGTGTGTTTGTGCTCAACAAAATATCTTAGATGCCGAATTTAAATAAGACAAGATATTTGTTACGAAGTCGAAACTCTTTGAAGAGAAAAACCACTTCGGGGTAGCCAAACCCAGAAAATCCACTATCCAAAAACAAAGCTAGTTACAAGACACTCGTACTCACATACCCTTATGCAATAGTCATACCTTTAACTCTGACACGAAGCTCATCGTGAACGCTTCCCAACCAGATCTTCCACCTGAAGGGGTTTTTGATGGATTCCTTTACCTTAGGGCCGACCCCTAAGATAGACTTCACACGAACAACGAGCACACACCGACAACAGCTTGAGAGCTAGCAGATCTTCGATTCTCCTTAAACTCCCTCTCAAAGCACTATGGAATTCACTGTTGAATTCTGTACAAAATACAAGCCTAGGGCCCTCTATTTATAGGCTTACAGGAAACCTAAAACTGCTGAGATTCGGGCTCTGGCTATCGAGCGTCTAGACGAAAGTTAGCCACGTCCGGACGGTTTTCTGCGATATCCTTTCAAAAACAACGTAATTCTATCTTTATCAGGTTCACGTCTGGACGGCTTGATCGAGTGTCCAGACGGTCTTCGCTAAAATCCTTTCCGCATTCAAACGGAACTCTAGAGTATTCTGAAATACTGGACATCGTCCAAACGTGTTGCCACATCATCCGAACGGCTTGTAGAGACTTCCCAAACAGTGTCGACTTCTGAAATCCAACTCCGTGTTGAACAATGATTGACCTAGCGTCCGGACTGTGTTGCTCTGACGTCTGGACATCTTCATCGTTATCTGCAAGACATTGCAGGGCGTCCGGACACCTTCAAAGGCTCGTCCGGACGATTGGATAGGAATCGGCTGTTTGACTTGGAAATTGCATGGAATCTTCATAGACATCTTCTTAGAAACTTGTGACCATACACATGGCATGAAATGAGACATTGTCCATATTACTTGAAGACTCTGAATAGAACCAATAATCCTGTTAAAAAGCAACCGTTACATAAAGTGTTTTTGTTAACCAGAATGTTGCCAATATAAAATTCTAACAGCATCGATTCATGCTTTCAATTTTCTCTTATTCTATTGTTTGTAACATGTGGATGATTTTTGTAATGTTACAAAGATGCTCTTATTTTTGTAGTCGTTGGTTTACTATTCTTGAAATGTTTTTTACTGATAGACATTAAGGCTTGTTTGTGAGTTTTACGAGGAAAAATCAAGGCCTTGTTTGGTAACCCTTGTGGAGAGAATTTTTAATTTTTTTTAATAGGAATAAAATATGATTGATTTGATATAAAGTAGAAAGAAATTTGAATTTTTTTATTTTATGGAAAAGTGAAAAGGTTTTGTGTTGTAGTAGGTTTTTTTTTTTTTATTTGAATAGTAATAAAAAATAATTGATGTGATATAAAAAGTACAAAAATGTTAGAATTGTTGTAAAATCAAAGAAAATAACAAGACAAGATAAATAGATTGCAATATGTGAAACTAGTTCTTCAAGAACTATGTATGATTCTTCTCTATTATTGTGTGCTTTCCATACTACTCAATACTCCCTTTTATAGACATAAAATCATAATGGAAGGTTAAGGAATAGGAAAGGAACATGAATTGAAATGCTACATCAATGTATTACATGAATGTTATAGGAATTCTAAAAGGTGACATGAATGTGTAGGATTCCAAGAGATGGAACTAAATGGTCATCCACCAAATGCATGAATGCATGCATAACACTCCCCCTTGGATGACCATATACTAAGAATATGCCTCGTTAAAACCTTGCCAAGGAAAAATCGGTGGGAAAAAACATATGGCGAAGGAAAAAGAATACGTTATTCTTGTGTGCCATCGTATGCTTTAGGACTACCTCATTAAAACCTTGCAAAGGAAAACCCAATGAGAAAAACCTTATCGAAGGAAAAAGAGTACAATCAGCATAATAATTTTACTACCCCTCATTAGCATGAAGAAATTCAATTGTTTATGATGAAAGATCCTTGAGTCGTCGCATTCCAATGTTATTCACCAACTTCTTAAATGTTGCAGTTGGTAATGTTTTGGTAAATAATTCTGCCAATTTGTCACTTGATCGTATATGCTTCACATCAATATCACCAATCTTCTTAAGCTCATGTGTATAAAAGAATTTCGATGAAATGTATTTTGTTCTATCACCTTTAATATATCCTCCTCTGATGTGTGTGATACAAGCAGTATTATCTTCATATAATATTGTTGGGCTATCTTTGATGTTGGATAAACCACACTTTTCTCGAATGTGTTGAATTACTAATCTTAGCCATATGAATTCTCGACTTGCTTCATGAGTTGCAGTAATCTATTAATGATTTGAAGAAGTAGCAACAAGTGTTTGCTTGACAGATCTCCATCAAATAGCAATATTTCCACATGTAAATAGATATCTTGTTTGAGATCTACCTTTATACGGATCAGAAAGAAAACCCGCATCAGCATATCAAACTAACTGTGAATTTGAACCTCTTGGATGAAATAATCCCATGTCAATTGTTGCACGAAGATAACGTAGAACATGTTTGACCCTATTCCAATGCCTTCGAGTTGGTGCAGAACTGTATCTTGCTCATAAATTAATTGAAAATGCTATATCAAGTCGTGTGTAATTTGCAAGATACATCAGAGCACCAATTGCACTAAGATATGGTACTTCAGGACCAATAATTTCTTTGTCATGTTTTCAAGGGCGAAAATGGTCTTTTTTCACATCAAGTGATCAAACAATCATTGGAGTGCTCAAAGGATGAGCTTTCTCCATGTAAAAGTGCTTCAAAACTTTTTCTATGTATGTTGATTGATGAACGAGAATTCCATTTGGAAAATGTTCAATCTGCAAGACAAGATAAATTTTGTCTTTCCATGATCTTTCATCTCAAACTCATTTTTTAAATAAGTGGTAGTTTTTGTGAGCTCTTCTGGAGTCCCAACTTTAAATCATCTACATAAATTGCAATGATAACAAATCCAGATTGTGATTTCTTAATGAAAACGCATGGACAAATTGGATTATTCTTAAATCATTCTTTCAATAGATATTCACTAAAATGATTGTACCACATGTATCCAGATTGCTTTAACCTGTATAAAGATCTTTGTAGCTTAATAGAATAAATACTTCGAGATTTGGAATTATATGCTTCAAGCATTTTGTATCCTTTATGGATTTTCATGTATATATCATTATCAAGTGATCCATATAAATATGTTGTAACCACATCCATTAAATGCATATCTAAATTTTTTGTAACTACCAAGCTAATAAAAAATCTAAATGTAATTACATCCATTACAGAGAAATATGTTTCTATAATCAATACCAGGTTTTTGTAGGAAACCTGTGCAACAAGTCTTGCTTTGTATCTCACAATTTCACTTTTCTCATTACGTTTCCGTACAAATACCTACGTTTATCCAACAAGCGATACACCTTCAGATGTTTGGACTACAGGTCCAAATACTTCACGTTTTGCTAGCGAGTTCAATTCTGCTTGAATTGCTTCCTTCCACATTAGCAAATCATTTCTACGTCGACATTCTTCAACGGTTTGTAGTTCAATATCATAATTACTTCTAGTAATGTCAAATGCAACTTTAAATGAAAATATGTTGTCGACAACAATTTTGTTTCTATCCAATAATTCTACTATACTAATATAATTTACTGAGATCTCATTATTTTCAAGTACATGTTCCTCTTCAGGGGGTAACCCTTCAGAAGATTCCTCCTCAAGAAGTTCCTCTTCAGGGGATTCCTTTGCAGGAGAATTTTGTACAGAAAGTTTGGATGGATCAATTTTTGTTGCCTGTTTTGTGGGTAAGGCCTCTTCAAGAGTGCCAATTTCATTTCCTTGTGCTTTTCGCTTCTGGGGAATCTTATCTTTTGTACCAATAGGTCTTCCACGCTTCAGGCGTGCCTTAGACTCATTTGCAGCTGTATTAATTGATTGTCCTACATAGACTTATATCTTCGCTGGAGTACTAGCAGTTGGAATGTGAGACTTAACTATTTTCTTAGTTTCAGTAAATGCATCCGGCAATTGATTATGAATGATCCTCTGAACTTTTAGTTCACATTGATTTGTTCGAGGATCAAAATGAGATAACATCGAATTATTCCAAGTGATTTCTTGTCGTGCTTCTGACAACGACTTTTCTCTCCCTAGTGATGAGAATATGTTTTCATCAAAATGAAAATCTTCAAAACGTGCTTTAAAAATATCACCAGTTAAAGACTCAAGGCATCTAATAATAAAGGGAGAATCAAAACTAATATAAATCCCAAGTCTACGTTGAGGTCCCTCTTAGTGCGCTGAGGTGGAGCAGTTGGAACATATACAACACAACCAAAAATGCGAAAAATGAAAAATATTTGGTGGTTGACCAAATGCAAGTTGCAAAGGAGAATATTTTTGGTAAGATGTTGGTCTAATCCGAACTAATGATGCAGTATGTAATATTGCATGTCCCCAAGCAAAAATAGGTAGCTTTGATTTCATAAGCAAAGGTCGAGCAATTAACGAAAGCTGTTTAATAAACGATTCAACTAAACCATTTTGAGTATTAGGTATGAGCAATAAGATGTTCAACATTAATACTGATTGACATGCAATAGTCATAAAATGCTTAAGATGTAAATTCACATGCATTATCCATCTGAATATATTGAATTAGATAATCAAGAAATTTTGCCCTAATTATTTGGGCAAGAAGTCTAGCAAATGCAACATTACGAGTAAAAAGCAGGCAAACATGTGACCATCTAATTGATGCATCTATTAAAACCATAAAATATCTAAATGGCCCACATGGAGGGTGAATTAGCCCACATATATCCCTTTGAATTCTTTGTAAAAATGATAGAGATTCAATAATTACCTTAGAAGGAGATGGTTTGATAACAAGTTTACCTTGAGAACATGTAGCACAAGGAAATAATCACTTGGTAAAATCGTCTTTTGGTTCTTTAAGGGATGCCCATGAGAGTTCTCAATAATTTAATGCATCATAATTGTTCCCGAATGTCCAAGGTGATCATGCCAATCTTTGGATTAGAGCACTTCTAGTGCAGCACAACATGTAATTCAATTGTTCTTATTGTTGTATAATACAATCCGAAAAAGAAAACAGTCAATTTTTCCAATATGAGCTTCTGACCTGAAATTATTGAAGTAATATAAAGATATTCATCACTGCCTTCATTAATGGTTTCAACATGATAACCATTCAGACGAATATCCTTAAAACTAATTATATTTCTTTTAGGTTTAGAAGAATACAAAGCATCATCAATACACAATTTCGTTCCTTTTTACAATATGATATTCGCTCTTCTAGAGCCTTCAATTAGGTTTGATGAACCTGGTATAGTATTGTCACTAGCTTTTTTTAATATTAAGTATTGAAAATATTTATTGTCTCTAAGAATTGTGTGCGTTGTACAACTGTCTGTTAGACACAAATCTTCACCAATCATCTTGGAATTAATTATTCCATCAGTATGACCCATGTTTCCATATATAAATAAAATAAATTTCATTAATCAATAGAAAATAACAAAATACAATTAAAATTGACAATGTAAACATAATATGATAAAATCATAATGAAAACATATTAATTGTTGTAGACATATTCATCACCAATCAAAAGATCAGTTTTTCATTTAAAGTCTTCAAAGAAATCAGAAACATCAAAATGAGTGCTACCCTCTCCATTTAGAGTAATAAGAAAAAAAAATGGATAATCTACAAGATTACTGTGATTAGCAAAATTCATTTCAATCTTTTTTTCTGTCTCTTTTTTGGAGGCTTGATATAGGTCTACCAGATGTTTAAGCGTACGACAGGTACGCAACTAATGTCATTTCATACCACACTTGTAACATTTATCTTCATAGTTCTTTGTAGGTATATTCTGTAAACCTTTATTTTCATTTTGTTTCACCTCAGTGTGGTTCCACTTCTGGTAGTAAGGAGCATTTCTTTTATAAGAATTATGAGTATGTGGATTGACCTCTATAATTTTTTCTACCACATCCACGACCACTTTTCCTTTGTTACCATGAAATGAGGTTCCATTTGCTTTAGGAAATAGTGTAAAACCCGTTGGACAAGATTAGTGATTTTTCATTAATAGCTCGTTGTTTTGCTCAGCCACTAGAAGACAAGATATTAGTTTAGAATATTTTGTGAAATCACGCTCTCGATATTGCTGCTGCAGGAGCACATTCGAGGCATGAAATGTAGTATATGTTTTTTTTCTAAGATATCCACGTCAGTGACTTTTTCTCCACACAATTTTAATTGTGAGTTGATTTTAAGGAGTGCAGAGTTATAGTCACTGACACTTTCAAAATCTTGCAACCTCAGGTGCATCCAATCATAACGAGCTTTTGGGAGGATAACTGTCTTCTGGTGCTCGTATCTTTTCCTTGTTTTGTAAGATTTGACATTATCTATGACAAAAATATATCAAGAATTAAATAAATAAAAATTATTTAAAATTAAGCGATATTATATGCAAACCAAAAAATAAAATAAAAAATCAAATTTAAACTATAAAGCATCATATTCATAGCATTAGAATGATAACATTTTAGTTCATATTAATCTCACATCAATCATAAGATTCATATGTTATAATATGATTCTTAAATCACTAAAAATTTCTAAGCATTATGTTAGAATGTTAACTAACAAAATAGATAATAAGATTATTAAATCTTAAAGAGACTTACAATGAATTGAGAATATCCCACAGATAACTTTTGATGTTGAAGATCAAAAGAACACAACAACTTTTTAGAGCTTTATGTTGATAACGTGTTATAAAATCAAAGAAAATAACAAGACAAGATAAAGAGATCGTAATATATGAAACTAGTTCTTCAAGAACTATGTATGACTCTTTTCTATTGTTGTGTGTTTTCCATACTACTCAATACTCATTTTTATAGACATAAAATCATAATGGAAGGTTAAGGAATAGGAAATGGTAGAACATAAATTAAAATGCTACATCAATGTAATACATGAATGTTATAGGAATTCTAAAAGGTGACATGAATGTGTAGAATTCCAAGAGATGAAACTAAATCGCCATCCACCAAATACATGAATGCATTCATAACAAGAATGTTTTAATGTTGATTTTTTTTTTTTTTTTTTAGGAAGAAATTGAAAAAAAAAAAAAAAAAAAAAAAAAAGGGGAGAGAAGAGGGGGTTTATCATACAGGGCCCAAATCAATTTAATTGGTTTTGACCATTAGTCTTTAACAAGTTGTTATTGTAATTGACCATTTGATTGTTTTACGGTTTTTGACGTTGTGACCATTTGGCCATAATATTTTATTTATGATATTAGAAATCTCACAACACTATATATATATATATGATGAAGTGCTTCATCCACTTTGACAAAATGGTTTTCTATTAGCCTTTGTTCTTGGAATTATGTCCTTAATGAATGTAGACACTATAGTCTAATCCTGAAAGGTTACGTGTCAAGGAATCTGACCACACTGAGTTATATACTCCAGAGGTATGAATCAACCTTTAAGGACAACGATCTTGCACGATTCTATAGCATTGTGAGATATTTCTTTGCTTTAATTTTGATCTCTTATATTCTATTGATTTTATTGTTAATTTTTGGATTGTTATTATTTTATATCAACAAGAATTTTTTGCATCATCAAAATTATTTCCAACAATTCTTATTATCATGTGTTACCCATATATATATAATTTTTCTGGAAAGTTAAAAGACTCAATCGAAAGTGACATTCTTTGTATAGACGGTGGTTTTAGTAAATTTTTTGATTTTGGATAATTTGAGGAAGAGGAATGTGATTGTGATGGATTAGTGTTGTATGTGCAAGAAAAATGGGAAACCTATTGATCACCTCCTTCATTGTACATTTGCAGGAGAATTATCGAGTTTGTTTTTCCATCTGTTTGGTGTTGACGTTATGCCTAGAAGAGTGAGAGAGATGTTGGAGAGTTGGAGAAGACAAATGGGAAATCGAAATGCTCTAAAAATTTGGAGGTTGGCTCATTTGTGTTTAATGTGGTGTCTTTGAAAAGAGCGGAATGCAAGAAGCTTTGAAGATCATGGAGCGTTCAATAGTTTGCACATGGAATGCAATGTTCAATAGTTTGCACATTTCTAGTTTTTCTAAATTATTGGATTTTTGTTTCTCTTTTTTTCTAAAGTAGGGTGCTTCTTTTGTATACTTTCTGTATATTATGATTGTGCTCTTTTGTTCTTTTAATAAAATTGAATTACTTATAATAAAAAAGTAATGTTAATGAAGCATGCTATATATGTAACAGCCTCACCTTAGGGTGTCGGCCTAGTGTGTTTATGGGTTTATAGTGTTGGGCTTTGTTGTGCGGGCCATTAATTCCTAGTGTGTTTATAGTGTTTATGGGTTTATAGTGTGTTTATGGGTTTAAATCCTAGTGACATTCATAATTTAATATATGGCAAATAGGACAAAAGGAATTAAAATCCTATAATTTTCACTCAACATAAATTTTGGACGAATGAGGTGATATACATGCATCAATTATAGTTTTTAAACTAACCTTAACATGATTTTAAGTATTAGATTTCAAGACAAAACCTACTATGAACCACCTAGATTTGAGAAAAAGAAACTTTACATTGTTTTAACCCTTAGTTTATGAATCTTCACATGCTATTGACTACCTAGATTTTGTAAGAATAACTTTACACTATATTATCTCTTGGATTTCAAGACAAGCTTATACCAACCTTTAACCATTGGATTTCAATGTATAGAAAAACCCCATAACCCTTTGGTTTTAAAGACAAGCCTATGAATTGATAGAAGAGCTACTTTATGGGGTCTTACACCCCATTTTGTTTTATTTGGCACCTCCCTCCCCAACCACACTACCAACCCCTTCTTTCCCTCATTCTTTCATCTTTTCACTTCTTCTCTCAAGCTCCCTCATAACCCCTTTATCTAAGAGCCAAAAACACCTATTACCAACGCATTCCCCCATAATCTATCACACTACTTTGCAAGAAAAGATCTTCATTAAGTTCTCATATTTCTTAAAATCACATCATTGTAAGTAACCCATCCATTTTCTCTCTTTTGAAATCTCCATTATATGATATGCTTAAAATGTTTTATGAAAGTTTTATTTAAATATTATAGAAACCCATTGAACAAATGAGAGAATGATTTTGTTGTTATTATTAAATAGGAGAATAATTTCATTTAGCATTAAACCTATGGATATTCATGAGATTAGTTACTAACCTATTCCATGGAAAACATGTGTATATTATGGTTCAACCTATATGTGATTTTTTAAGAGTATTGAAAGAAAACTATTTGAGCCATAAAAAAATTATTATGATGCTTTTATTCAATGTCCATATATTTTGTTAGGTTGTCAAAAGCAAGTGTTCATAAACCCCACCATTCTTTTTTATAACAACTTGCGAATTCATATAGTAACCAAAATGCATGTTTTTTTTTAAGACGAGAGTTTATAACCTAATAATTACTTAAGTTTATGTTTACAAAATATGTTTCCCTCTTTGTAGAAAATACTTGTCCTTAAAAATGAAAACTTCATAATGAACCTTTAATAATAATATTCTTCATGGAATGACCTAGGATTCATACCAAAAGTCCATAGTTGTATAATGATGTGAAAAATGATTTTAAAAATGAGTAGTGAGTATGGAATTTGGATTAGGTCATAATCTTTTATAACCAAAAAGTCTTATAGTATGGTTATTTTGAGTCATAAAATATCTCTAAACATTAACACCTACAGTGATGTTAAAATTATTTTAAGGAAATATGTTATTTCTCATATATGGCATCAAGAAAAGCTTTGATTTAAATCTGAAAAATTTATTTTCATGGCATGTTTGAAGAAGTTTTTGATCCAAAATTTATTAAGTGAATAACCTTAAATGTGCTTCAAGCCAATGGGCCAAGTAACTTGGTGTAAAGCTCTAGTTAGGCCTATTTAGTGAGTTGTGAGTCTTAATTGGTTAACCAGTTAACCTAGTTAGAAGAAGATCCGAATGTTATTTTTGACTCATGCCCCCATTAAAACAATTTTGAGACTTTTATAGAATAACTAAATCAATTTTTTTTTTTTGAAAAAAAAAAGAAAGTGAAATTCCAAGATTAACTCTATTTTTGTTTCTTTATTCAAAAGTATGAAAATGTTAACAAAATAAGTTAAAGTAGAATATGATACTTTTCAAAAAAAAAAAAAAAAGGGTGGGGTGGGGGAAGAAATTATCGGAGTTATTTCTTACCTTATTTCTAAGAAGAAAACCTCTCTCAATAATAGGGAAAAATGTCAAAAATGCCAGGTAAGTTAAGACCGACTTCTAATATGGATTTATATACCTAGCATAAGGTTAACTTAGATGAACCTTATTGTTCAAGTTTAGCAGTTGTCACGTACCTTTTAATGCAATATCGAAGTAAGTGGTACTCCTTACTCCTTCTAAAGTGCATTTCAATTAAAGTAATTAACACTTTCATATCATGCACTTTATGGTAAAATTTCCTTTAGCGTTTTAATTATCATGAAAAGTATTGTTTTATGCTAGAATAAGTAGTAATCTCTATTTCCTTTGAATCTATTTAATTCTCAATGATTATGATAACATGCTTTGCCTTAAAATATTTGAATGTTACACATTTTTCATTTTGTTTCCTACATGTTGTCAACATACACTTCATGTTTTTTTTTTTTTGTTTTTTTTTTTTTTTAATGTTACCCTATGATTTAAAAGCTCGAGATACGAAAGTGTTTTATAGCTAAGTTGTTACTAAAATATGGGTACAAATTTATGAAATGAGGTTTCCAAAAATCAGGAAAGTTTCTATTTTAGTAATTTTTCCCAAATGAATAAAAGTTTCCATTTATAGGAAGTTTCTAAATAAGGAAAGTTTCCATTTAAGAAATTTTTTATGTAAAGAAGTGATACCCTTTTCACATGCTAAGTTATATAATTATTGAAAGTTTAAGGAAATAAAGTAAGCATGTGTAAGGTAGAACCAAAATATGTAAATGCATATTTTAAGACATTTGGCCAAAGCAAAAGTTAGCAGCACGGTACTGGGCTAGGATGGAGTGCACCACATTGAAGTTAAAGCTTACGTGAATGTGTGGCTATCACTAAGTTGTCATGCTAAGTGCACCAATAAGTTAATTAGATGACCAGGGTACCCCGTGGCCACGAGTGTTACCAGATCCTCGATTATTGGATCGCACAATCCCATGCATACGAGGCGTAATAGTATGCGAAGCCATAAATGACAAGTGAACAGATAAGTTTTTACTTGTTCAAGAATCATGTCTTTATATCGAACTTGATGAAATGAGAGTTGATTTATGAAATATTTCTAGACATATGTTTTGTTTAGTAAAACAAAGAAAAATGTATTGAGGGCAAAAAATGGAGTTTAACTCAAGTAATTACTTTATGTTATATGATTAAGTATCAGCTTCTAATTTTAATGTTACTTTATTTCGAAAGGTCTCAACCTCAACCGTTTTAACTTGGTTGAGAATATTACTTACTGAACATTTCGCTCACTCCTTCCTTACTTTCTTTCCCTATTCAGGTCTCAAGACAGTTGATATAGGTTGCCGGGATGCTTAAGTTTTCTGGAGGAATCATGACATTTATTTAAGTTACTTTTGTTGCATCTATGTGATATTGTTTTCTCAATGCATGCATTATAGTAGTTACAAGTGCTCTAGATCTTAAATAGGTAATCTTTGTGCCTCTGAGGCTTTGAAGTTAACAAATTAGGCCCCTCGGGCTTGGGTCGTTACACTATATGTATGAAAAGTGACAGTTGAATGTGTAAAATGGTCAGGAAACTAAAAACTGGTCTGCCTAATTCATTAATTCTGTATTGTGAGCTTATGAATTTCTCTTTAGGGGCATTAGTTTCGAATCTGAATTGATGAATATGGGTTAGCAAACTTACTGTGGAATGCCCATTATGTTGAATTTTCTGTGTCGAGTACGTTTAAAGGAATTTTGGTAGTAAATATTTTTGGCTGGTTCTAACATTATCTTTAACAAAGAAAAATGTAATTCAATCAGTTCAGGAACTGCAAACAACCAACAATCATTTGAAATGTGAAAGCTATAAAATAACTAATTCATCAAAAAAATATCAATCTCATTAAAAAAAAATAAAAAAAATAGAGATAATATAATTAAGAGAAAACTTCACTTACTACCCCGGTCTTTCATCACTTTTACAATCATATCCTTAAACTTTAAAAAGTGTCAATTTAGTATATTCATATTTCAATTTTATCATTCCGTTAGAATTTTCCATAAAATTCTGCAAAAATTCCCAATATACCATTTTTTTTTTAAAGGAAAAAAAAAAAAATCAAAGATTTAGGAATTGGTATTTTTGAAAATTCCATTAAATCCCAACGCCTAAATCCTTGTGATTTTTCTCTCTTTTTTTCTTTCTTAAGAAAAAATGTGTTTTTTTAAAAATTTTGACACCCCTCCGTAATGATTTAACAGAAAATTCTAACGGAATTGTGAAATTAAAAAAAAAAAAAAATTAATGATAGATACAGTAATTGACACTTTTTAAATTTTATAGATATAATTAAAAAAGTGATGAAATATCATAGGTAGTAAGTGAAGTTTTTTCTATAATTAACTATATCATAGAAAAACAATGGGACGCGTGGCAACTTTGCAATCGTGCATAATTACTACAAAAAGAAGATGAATTTGGGGCACCGGAAACAATGCCCTGGAGAGACATATAAATCATAAAACACTAGCCAGAGTATCAGTAAATTGATACGCATCCAACCAACCAAATAGCAATGAACACCTAGTCGGCTAGTCCATTTGTTTAAGAAAATATTTTGTTTCAACATAAATATTTTTCATAAAATGTTTAGTTTCAGCGTAAAATCTTTTTTAGAAAATATTTTTCCACTTTTCAGTATTTAGGACGACTACAAATTTTGGTCAATTTGAAAATATTTTTTAGTTGACCAAGACAAGCAAAGCACACCCTCTCATTCTCTCACACTCCCCTCAACGTACACCCATTCTCTAATGGCTTCTCTGATATCTCTTCAACGATTAGAAAAATTCTCTTTTATCTCTTCCCGGCCACTTGAGACCTCGAATAACCTGCCAACTTTCGGCCTAGCTATCTCTCAATCTCACTGCAATGCCCCAACCCATTCTAGAATATTCTCTCATACTCCACATGGTCCTACTACTTTATTTTTTATGGCACTACGAAAATTATCTTATCCTTTTTTTTCTTCATTTTTGAAACCACAAACTCATTCTATAAATGTAAATCAAACTGAACACCAGAGCACTACTAATCAGAATTAGACCTCTTAATAAATACTGGAGTCATTACATAACCTTAAACAAAACATTGTAGGTTGTAATTATAAAAGTTCTAAAGGCGACTTCTATTACTACATGTGGCTTCCACCAAACCCAGTCACATCCTGCCAACTTTTATTATTGGGAAATGATAGACAGAGGACGGCTGTCCGTCCCCTGTCCATCTTTTAATATTAAAATAATATGTTATATATTTTTTTTCATTTATCCTTTTTGATTTTTTGTTTATATAATATGTTATTTTAATATTAAAAGATGGACAGGGGACGGTTGTCCGTCCCCTGTCTATCATTTTCCTTTATTATTTGATACTCGTACTCCCTCATCCAACACTGAGTCGTTAAGTGTACTCTCCTGCTGCTAAACACGGGATTGCTAGTCATACTACCCCTCCTAGCACTAGGTTTACTAAGCGTACTCTCCCGCCTAGTACTGGGTCGTTGGTCGTACTCCTCCCATTTAACGCTTGATTTGCTAATATTCCCCCTTTTAGCCCTGGGTTGACTGAGCGTTTCACTCACGCTCAACACTAGTCATGACAAGATAATTTTCACACACAAGACTTTATTTCTTGAAAAACTTAAATCTACATTTTGTTTCTCTGAAAATGTCATTTTTTTTTTTTTTTTTTTTTTAACACTAGTCTTTCCATTTTCCCAAAATCTCGTTACACTTGTTCTTCCTTTCCTATGTTACTTCCTCAATCCGCAGTCTGTACTATATTGTGACTTGTTAGGTTTTAGGTCCTTCTAGAGTCCTATGACTTTCTTAGACTTTTAACAACCCTTTTCCCCTCCGAAAAATCATCACTTTCAAAATCTGGGCTCTACCAACTAAGCATCTTGGTTCTTAATTAGTTTATTCTTTCTCGTTCGGATGTGGTCCAAACGGACTACCAAATGAGCTCCCTAGGGTACTCTCCTCGTTCGGACTTGGTCTAAACGGACTACCGACCAAGCTCCTTAGTCTAGCTTATATATGTTCGTCTTTCGGACTTGTCCAATCAAGACACCGGTCGAGTCCTTCTGGACATGGCCTCGTCCGAATGGTTCCTAGCACCGTTTGGACAAAGCATCAAAGAAACTGTCTCTACTTCGAAACTGTCCTCCAAATTGATTTCAAAAGCTTTAAAATCCTCTTTAACCCCATACAATCTTCAAAAATCCAACATGCACTTCTAATACTTCCATTTTTACGTAAAAATCTATCATTTGAGGTAAAAACATAGTTTTTCCTCATCTATAACACAACACAACCGCAACAACATCTCCAACACTTCCATATGATAGCAAAACAACATCTATATACTATCATAACAACAATATACCTATCACCATAATAACTTAAAAACAATGAAAAGAGTTCTAGGATTTATACCTCTTGTAGCCAAAATCCTTCTAGTGTCATTCATTTCAACATTTTCTTACTAGAATCAAGCCCTTATTCTCAAAATGAGTTTTACTCTCAATGTTAGATCTCTCAGTAGATGGGAAAATGTGCTCTATACTAGTCAAACTTGGGCTTTAAATAGGCAAACTTTCTTTTCATTGATTCCGTGTTTCGGACGAGTAGTTTGGCTTGTTCAGACACATCGTGTCATAGGCCACGTTGTTCTAGCACTTTTGTGACACGTGGAGATCCACTCTCGTTAGGACGAGGATCTCCCCCCATCCAAACGAGCCTTTGTCAGGTTGGATTCAGAGACGGAGGGAGGGGGGGGGCTGGCAAGGGCCATGCCCCCCCCCCCAATTTCCTTGAAAAAAAAAAAATTCTTAGGTTAAAAAAAAAAAATCTCAAAAAAAAAAAAATTATATATATATATAAGCTAAAAAACTAAAAATTTAGCCTATTGGCCCCTACCAATAATTTTTTTTTACCACCGGCCCCTACCCATAAGAACTTCTGGCTCCGTCCCTGGTTGGATTAGATTGCACGTCATGTCCATCAACTCCACACGTGACATAATATCTTTCCCATCCGAACGCTTAACAGAACCGTGTTCCTTAAGTTTACAGATTGACTCATTTGCACAGGAGCTTCCACTCGTCCCAACTAGTGGTTCAACCTAGACTTTTCCAAGTCTCATAAAGTCAGACTTTGACTCCTAATTGACCTGATATCCCTAGGTCAAATCGTATTTAGCGCATTTATTATTTGTGACAAGTGTTCTAAGTCATTCAACTATATTTTTCTTTCCTTTCAGTAGGTGCATGTGATTTTCTGACAGTCAATTTCATTTAGTACTTTATTGATAAATACATTCTTCTTATATTTCTATTTAAATTGGGTTGGTGCTAGGGTTTATTTAACATCACTCACTAGGGTTTATTAGGGTTTATTTTACGACAATTTGTGGTATAAAGAGTTCCTTCTGCATAATGTCTCTCAAATCTGATCCGAGCTGAATATACCCAGTAAAGTGCATTCATCAAGAATAACAAACATACGTCCATCACAACCTAGAATTTTGGTCAAGTTGAGCAAACTGCTGCCGCAGAACCCTTCTCATAACCTTATTTGTTGCTGTTCTTGGAAGAGATGAGAGAGGCAAGACCCGAGAAACCTACGCAATTGAGTATAAAAGTTAGCAAGTCTGCAAAAAAGTGGCCAATGTTTTGACACAAAGAGCAACCGTGTGCGGAGCAAACATCAATACCCTAAACAAAGGATTTAGTTTTTTCTGCACTGCTGAATTGAAAGATATCTTCAACTGATTTAAGTCTGCCTTCGTGTTATCTGAATCCTTGAATACAACAGCAATTACCAACTGCTCAGGTCCTCCTCCAGGAGGTGGCACCCCAATAGCAGCTGTCTCAAGGACGTTGTTATTGACTCCATTACAGATGCCTTCTATTTCAACAGAACTCACCTGCCCAAACCGAAGGGAATTGGTTGGAGCAGACTACACATATAATTGCATTAACAGAGTCTGAAAAAACATCAAGTACAATATTGACTAGATCTCCAATATATATCCTGTAACGCACATGTGGGTCAAGCATCATTATTTCTAGAGAGAGAGAGAGAGAAAAAAAATCACTCATGCAGATAGGTGAGCACCATAGTTAGAAAAACCAATTTGATTACTTTAAAAGCAACCCATTCTTTGTAAAAACAGTAATTTAGATGTAAACATAACCCAGAGAAAGAAAAGGAAAAAAAAACAGTATTTTAACCAAAAACAGGCTCAACAAAACACCACTATAGATTAGACAATCAAGTCATTTGAATACCATAACCAGAATGATCTTTCTAAAATAATGAACAAGCTGAAAGCAAGTCTTCATATTCGATTTCCATAACCATAACATTCAGATCATGCAGAAGTGAATGCTTGTATAATTTAACAAGAAACATGTGAAGTATAGTTCTGGAGACAAATGTAATGTGAGCGTCAGCTCGAATTCACTCCCTATCTATCTTGAGAACAAAATTGCAAAGAAAACAATGGCCCAGTTTGGCAATGTCTCTGGAGACAAACATATTTTTCTCAAAACCATTAACAACCAAATCAGAACACAAAATGCTTTTTAGAGAACTTTTCATACCTTCTTATAGGAATATGTTAACAAAACAGGTTAATTTTTGCAAGTGTAGGGGCTAACTTATTACTTTAAAAAAATAATTTTTTCTCATTAAAAGAATGGCTGTGTGGCAACCCTCAACGGAGAAGAGGGGTGGCCGCACAGCCAACCCAACCAGATAGGAGTGACTGTGAAGCCACCCCAACTAGATCAGAGTTCCCGCACAGCCATGCCTTTCCTACACTGTGGTCACTCTTTTTAAATTTTATTTTTTTATTTTTTATTTTTTTTCTTTTTCCTTTTTATGAGTAGCAAGTCAACTCTACATCTGCTTGTGTTTACTCGAAATAAGGTGTATTAACATTTTCTCAAATTTGGACACCATTAAAAAAACACTTCTTACCCACCAAAAAACACTCCTCACATTATATCACATCAAAACACTTTTTCAAACCAAAAACAAAATACACTTTTCAAAGCATTATCAAACATATCTAGTAACTTTTAAAAATTTCTCTATCAGAGGCATGATGCACTTGTCCTGCACACTTTCTGAGTTAATCAATGTGTATTGTTTTCCCAAGTATCCAAATAAGTGTCAAATTAGAGTTTGTTTGGCAAATGGTTGTAATTGTGGAATATTTGTTTGAATAGTAGTAAAAAGTGACTGATGTGATATAAAGTATAAAAAAGTTTGGAATTGTTTTATAGAAAAGTGAAAAAGTTTTGTTTTGTAGTGAATTTTTTTATTTGGATAATAATAAAAAATTATTGATGTGATATAAGAAGTGAAAAAAAAAGAATTTTTTTATTTGAATTTTTTGGGAAAAGTGAAAAAATAGAGGGGGAGTGAGAATTGTTTGCCAAACAACCTCTTAAATATGACAATGGAGTTGCACAGGTAAGAGGATCATATTACACTGGGCACAATGCATACCTTGATACCTCCAAGATTCATTGTATCATCTGCCCGACCATGCGCATGATAGTATCCTCTAGAAGTACGCTCAAATACATCCCCATGCCTCCGCAGAACCTGCATTAGGAAACTCAACTGCAAAATTCAAGAAGCCAGACACCAAAGTATTATAACAATAGATACGAATTCACTTACCCTTCCTTTCCAGAAGGGCATTCCCTTAAAGTAGACATCATGGTGGTCAGCATTCAGCAGTGTATTAGAAGCCCCAAACATGAGGGGATAAAGTGCCAATTCACCATTCCCCGGTACATTCTCTGGCTATAGTAGAAGAAAATGAAAAAATCATTCTAAGTACCTTATATAAAATATGTTAAGAAAGAGGGATAAATTATCATATAAATTAGTCAAGTTGATTTTCAAATGAAATGTTAGGCAAATCTCAATGAGAAGCCACTTGAAGGGTTGAAAGTCAATGTCAGGCAATTGCAATTATAATATTAGCTTGCATATACATAATTTATTAAAGAAATTCATCAAGACAACTATAGCCAGATTAACCTTTCTTTCCCTAATAATATATTCACCAAAGTAAGGTTATTTGGTTCTTACAATGGGGTAACCATCGTTGCCAAGGATAAATAAACGGCAACCCATAGCTGGTGTGCTAAAAGCAGCCAATGATTGAGCCTGCAACAATGAGCCACTAACAAATCCACCGCCAATCTCCGTACCACCACAAATTTCAATGATAGGCTTGTAGTTAGCTCTCCCCATCAGCCATAGGTATTCATCAACATTAGATGTCTCACCAGTGGATCCAAAGCAGCTGCCAGATTTCAAAATAATATAACACTTGAAACAGCCAAATTGGATGAAAAATCCATAGTTGACATACATCCTACTTTCAATCAGATGAAATACACATTTGGACTATAAATGGGACTATGTCTAATAATTTTGGAATCTTTGAGTATAAATGGGAGTATGTCTAATAATTCCATGGAGATAAAGGAGCATATAGTAAGTTATTATAACAAACTTTACACCGAGCATAATACTTGGAGGCCAAGGGTGGATGGGCTTTCTTTTTCATCCATTGATGTGGAGGAGGGTACTTGGTTATAACAAGAGTTTGAGGAGCAGTAGGTGTGGGAGGTGGTGCGAAACTCGAATGGTGATAAGGCGCTAGGACCGGATGGGTTGACAATGGCTTTCTTTCCTAAGTGTTGCAGTGTTTTCGGAATTCCATAGTCGACGCCAGTTTGAGAAGAGTTTTAATGCAACTTTTGTTTCCCTGATTCCAAAGAAACCAGAAGTTGTGGATGTAAAGGATTTCAGGCCGATTAGTTTGGCAGGAGAGGTCTATAAAATCATATCTAAGGTACTCGCTAACAGGTTCAAATTAGTATTGGGCAAGATTATTTCCAGTCCTCAAAATGCTTTCATTGGAAATCAGCAAATTTTGGATTCAGTTCTTATAGCAAATGAATGCTTCAATAGTCGAATTAGGTTGGGGGAGTCTAGGTTGTTGTGCAAGTTAGACTTAGAGAGGGCTTATGATCATGTTAATTGGGAGTTCTTGCTTTACTTGCTTCAGCGGTGTTGTTTTGGGGAGAAATGGAGGGATTGGATAGAATTTTGTATATCTACAATAAGATTTTCCATCTTGGTGAATGGATCTCCGTTTGATTTTTTTCCGAGTTCTTGTGGACTAAGGCAAGGGGATCCACTTTCACCATTATTGTTTGTGGTGGTTATGGAGGCATTGAGACGGATGTTGAATGTGACAATGAACCAGGGATTATTGACAGGGTTGAGCATCAATTTAGGAAAAGGGTAAATGTCTAATAAATCCCTGAGTTAACGCGCGATTTGAAATCAGTCCCTCACTCTTTGAAATCAAATTTTGTTGCTTAGGTTTTTCGCAGATTTTAAAAGAGCCCTTCCGTGATTTTTTTGTCCATTTATTTGACACCTGTTAACCTTAGACTTTTTCCACTTCACCCTTAAGATAATATTTTAAAAAAATCTGTGAGCTCATTCTCGACCTTAATCACTAAATTGCGAGTAGTGGGTTTTTGCCTTAAGAGAGACAACAACGAGCCTGCAATGTACACCAAGATGAAAGCAGGTTGGTCTCCTTTGAAGGAGATAGTTCAGAAAATGAAGGAGATGAGCAAAAAGGCTTTCTTAGTTAAGGAGAAGCCATTGAGGGAGAGAGTACCAGCTGCACCGCCACCAACAAGAACGCTCTCTTGTTTTGGCCTTTTTCTTATTTTCTGGTATCTTTCCTTTTCATTTTACAGTTGCAAATGGCCTTGTAGATAGAAAGCAGATAGAAAGTAGAAAGTAGAGAAGATGGAAGAAGCCCATGCTTTGAAATTATTTTCTGTATTGCATCCAGCATTTTTAAACTTGAAAGTGTTTTACAGAATAGGCATTATTTGTGAAAATGTAGCTGCCAAATGAAATCAGTGTCTTTTCTTGTATATAATTTCCATGGCGAGGCTTGCAAGAATTGGATTATCAAGAGGAAGTTTTAAATGTCATTTACATGATGGATACTGTGATTTACAGCAGGTCACTTTAAATGTCATTTACAAAATTCCTTTCCTGAGTTGATTGCCTTTAGGTACAAAATTTCCTCAGTTAGATTGATCGTGATTCAACTACAAATCTCCAATCTGTTGATTGAGCCACATAAGGTAAGTCTACATCATATATTGTTGAAAATCTGTACAATAGCTGCATAAGGTAAGTCTACATTATATTGCTGAAAGTCTACACAAGAAACAGGGGCTAATAGAGGAGACAGTTTCTTATCTCACATTTGTGCAGTTGATGTATTTTTCGATGTTTTATGTACGTATGAAGCTAAGATTTTCCGTAGTACATGTTTGAATATTGCTCTATATGGACAAATATATATGTTGTTCATGATCAAGAGAACGGGTACTAGCTCAAAAATATATATAAAAAAATAAGAGAGAGAGAGAAGTAAGTACGATAATGAATACAGTTTGACAAACCTAACTCAAGCTTAAGGGTTCAAGCTCATGTCTGATTCAATTAAGTAAGATGTAAATATAAATGGTGATTCGACTTTTAGACACATTCAAGTATGAGTCATACTGATGAAGTACTGCGATGGTGGTGAGGCGTAAGGAAAACCAAAGTTGTTATAGTCCAACATATTTCCTTTAGTTGAGTGACTAAATGTTTTAAATGACTGTAGTAGTTGTAGCAGCTGAAGCTGCATTCTCTCACCCTTCCACAGCTCTCTCCCTTTGTATTTGTTTATTTATTATTTTCTTTTCCCTTATCCTGCATTCTCACTCATCTCCTTCCTTTTGTCAATCATCTCCTTCAAAGGAGACCAACCTGCTTTAATATCGGTGTACCTTAAGGCACGAACCCAGTCCTCGTATTTGTACGATGCAGGTCGAGAATGAGCTAATAGAGGTTTTAAAATATTACTTTAAGGGTGAAATGGAAAAATTGACATGTCGTTAATGGACGTTGAATAAATGGACCGAAAAATCATGGAAGGGCTCTTTTCAAATCCGCCAAAAACTTAAGTTGCAAAATTTGATTTTTAAACAGGGACTGATTTCAAATCATACGTTGACTCAGAGATTTATTAGACATTTACCCTTGGAAAAATCAGAAATTGTCCCCATAGGTGAGGTGGAAGTTGACAATTTGGCACACATCATTGGGTGTCGAGTAGAGTCTCTACCAATGACTTATTTGGGTTTGCCCTTGGGAGTATCTTATAAAGCTACTTCTATTTGGAATGGAGTTATTGAGAAAGTGGAACGTCAGTTAACTGGTTGGAAGAAATTATATTTGTCTACGGATGGTCGGCTGACTCTAATTAAAAGTACTCTCTCCAACATTCCTACGTATTATTTGTTATTGTTCCCTTGGCTCTTAGACTTGAGAGACTTCAAAGGGATTTCTTATGGAGTGACATTGGGGATGAGGTAAAATTTCATTCAGTAAACTAGCACAAAATTTGTACTCCAATAAAGGTAGGTGGTTTAGGAGTTCAAAATTTGATTCAATTTAATCGAGCTTTATTGGAGAAGTGGATGTGGAGGTATGCTTTGGAGCAGGAGGCTTTTTGGAGATCGGTAATTGAAGTTAAGTATGAGAGTTTGAAGGATGGATGGTGTTCAACAGAGGTTGTGGGGACTTATAGTGTGAGTCTGGAAATATATTAGAAGGGGCTAGGATACTTTTTACAAGTTTGTGTGCTTTGAGGTGGGGGATGGGTATATCGTACGGTTTTGGCATGATCTATGGTGCGAAGATAGTCCATTGAAGCTTTGTTATTCAACTTTGTTCAGCATTGCTCAATATAAAGACGCATGGGTGGTAGATAATTTGTCTGCGTTAGATGGAGTTACACACTAGAATGTTGCCTTTATGCGCCTTGCACAGGATTGGGAGGTGGAGATGATCCTTTCTTTTTATGAGCGGTTGTATTCTCATCGAATTCAGCATGGAGTGGTTGACAGGTTAATTTAGAGCCTCTCTAAGAGGGTGCACTTTGCGTAGGTGAAATATCGTGGTGGTTGAGTGGTGCTGTATGTGCAAGAAACGTGGAGAATCCATTAAACCACCTACTTCACTATGATGTTGCACAAGATATATTGAGCTATTTTCTTATTTTGTTTGAGGTGGAGTGAGTTATGCCGTAACGGGTGCTGGATTTGTTAAGTAGTTGGGGCAATTCGTTGGGACGTGGTCAAGTTAAACAGATTTGGAAGCAGGTTCATTTATGTGTAATGTGGGATCTTTGGCATGAGAGGAATGCTCGTCACTTTGAAGATGTAGAAACGCCGGTGTTGGAGTTGCATCGAAATGTGCTTAATACTTTATTTTTATGGGTCTCAGCTCATCATAGCCCAAGTCGTGTTACTTCTGTAGAGTTTTTAAATTCATGCTCTTTTGTTTCCTCCTTTTATAGGTACTTTTGCATACTTCATGTGTATTAGTGTTGCGCCCCTCTGAGCTTTTTTAATGATATGACATTATTTATTAAAAAAAAAAATACACATTTGGACACACCCGCATGTTACTTTAACAAGATGAAGTATGACTTACACCTACCGGATGGCAGACCAATCATATCCAGCCGTACAATTTGTACTTTTCCATGCCCGAACAATACTTGGGATCACACCAAGCATAGTAACTTTAGCATCCTGGACACATTGAGAGTATTTCCGTTGAAGAAAAAATTTGAAAAAATAAAATCCTAAAAACTCCAGAAATAAAACATGTCACAAAAATGTCAGGAATCTCTACATATGGTGCAATGAATGCTACTTCAACATCCTAGGTGTAACTTAAATTTCCTTTCGCAGTCCTCATGCAATTAGTTTTTGATTTTTTGGAGAAGTCAAAAGAAGCAGTTTTTACGTACAAAAGTAGGAAAAATTGAAGGTATATACAATATAGACAGTTAAGACTAAGGAGTGGTAAAAGTTGCCTCTCTTACAACCCTTAATAGCTTGGTGCAGCATTCACATCTTGCTAACCCTGCCCTGGATAACAACAACACCCCCCCCCCCCCCCCCCCAATTACTCGTCATACTTGACAAATACAGATTCATTGAGTTAGATCCATCCCATTTATGGAGTGTTCTTAATATTTATTCTACCTTTAACTTATTAATGATTTGTGCTTCAATGGATTGGGGGCCAGTCAATAAGTACTCATTTGGAATTCACTTTTTTTTTTCTTTTTTTCTTTCTGTAGTAAATTTACCCAACACCCATGGGGACTCAAAACACCTACCTGACACAGCACAGGCTTATGGGAGTGGAGATACCATTTGGCCCAAAGGTGAATATTTGGTATTCATGATCATGGTCAGGTGAAGATCTAGTTAATATATGCTCAATTAAGTAATTTAAGGGTATAAGAACAACTACTATTACACCAGGAGGTTCACACGCACATCATGACAATGGGAAACAATTTTTTTTATTTTTTTTATACGTAATGTCAATTCATTAATAAAGTATAGAGGGGCGCAATCCTAATACACAAGGAGTATACAAGAGAACCCTTAATATGAAAGAACAAAAAATAAATTTAAAAAATTTGCATAAGTAAAAACACTCAAGCTATGATGAGCTGCTATCCAAATATATAACTTTTTAAGTAAACGCTTTCGTATCTCCAACACCGATACCTCTACATATTCAAAGTGCTGCACATTCCTCACCTGCAAAAGACACCGCATTAAACACAATGGAACTAACCGCCAAACTTCCTTAGCTGGACCACACCCAAACGAAGCGCCCCAGCTAGTCAATAATTCCAGCATCCTTCGCGACATAACCCACTCTACCCCAAATAAAGTAGGAATGTAACTCCAGAGATCGCGAACAACTTCGCAATGAAGTAACAAATGTTCAATGGATTTCCCACTCTTTTTACACATACAGCACCACTCAATCACCACGACATTCTTTTTTCGCAGATTGGCATGCGTCAAAATTTTACCTAACACTGTTGTCCATACAAAAAATGGCACCCTCGCCAGAGCCCTTTCATGCCAAATACTCTTCCGAGGAAATTAAGGGTCATCTTGTCTATTTAACACTTCATAAAAGGATATCACTTCAAATAGACCCTTTTTGGAGAGGCTCCAAAATAACCTATCATCCTCTCAATGTCGAACCGGAATAGAATAAAGCCCCGTGAAGAAAAGAGAGTACCATCTCCACCTCCCAATCCTGGACTAATCGCGTAAAGATGACATTCCACTGAGTAACTCCATTTTGAACAACCAAATTATCTGCCACCCTCGCATCTTTACTCCTAGCAATACTCAACAATACTGGAAAACATAGCTTTAATGATCAATCCCCACACCACAAGTCATGCCAAAAACTTACATGCGACCCAACTCCAACTTCAAACCAAACAAATTTGTGAAACTTATCCCACCCCCTGCTAATATGTTTCCACACGCCCACTTCAATAGCACCCAAAACCTCTTTAGAACACCAACCACCCCTTAGACAAATTTGACTTCAATCACCAATCTCCATAAAGTCTCTCTCTCCCTACCATTCCTCCACAACCATTTTCCCAGGAGAACTCGATTAAACTGGATAAAATTGTGAACTCTCAACCCACCTGATTTTAATAGAGTACATGATAGAACTAGGATAATTAGGCTGTTAAACCATGCTCTATAGCTGAACATTCATTGAATATATATAGGAGAATTACAAGAGTTCAGAATAGACTAAGACTCCTATACAAACTGAACCTAGGACTCTTTAACTCTCATCTATTTAGCATACAATTAGAATTGGGACTCTAGCTTAGAACTAGGACTCCAAATGAGACCAGATGAGATAGACTTCTTATCAACAACCTTCAAATAGAGTTGTGCTGCACAAGACTCATACTTGGAATTAGAGTCTTGTGTTGTAGTTGCATTAATATCCTCCCTCAAGATCAACAGGGGGAGATCGCACGTTGAGCTTGTAACAAAAGTTATGAAACTTGGTGGAAACAAGTGGCTTAGTAAAAACATTAGCAATCTGATCCAAACTGGGAACAAACCAAATACCAAGGATTTATCAGCAACTCGGTCACGAACAAAATGAAAGTCGATCTCCACATGTTTCGTACGTGCATGAAAGACTAGATTGACCGACATGTAGGTGGCTCCAATATTGTCACACCAAAGTATTGGTGGAGTAGAATGTCCAATCCCTAGTTCTTGAAGAAGTGCACGAATCCAAAGAAGTTTTGGTGTGGTATTTGCAACGGCTTTATATTCAGCCTCAATGGATGATCTTGAAACAATCGGTTGTTTACGTGAGCTCCAAGAGATTAAATTAGAACCAAGGTAAACACAATAGGCACCTGTAGAGCGGCGATCATCTGAACATCCGGCCCAGTCAGCATTGGAGTATGCTTGTAAGGTATTATTAGAGTTGCAATGAAGAAGAAAACCATGAGAAATTGTATGCTTCAAGTACCGAAGTATTCTTTTAACAGCTTCCCAATGTGGCTTGAGCAGACGACGCATGAATTGACACACACGGTTGACTGCATAACTTAGGTCAGGCTGAGTGAGACAGAGATACTGTAATGCACCAACCGTACTACGATAGAGAGATGGGTCTTCCATTCGATCACTTGTGAATGCCGAGAGAGCTGAGGAAGAAGCCATTGGAGAGGTGATAGGTTTTGCTTCATGCATATTAGTCTTCTTCAAAGGATCCAAGATATAACATTGCTGAGAAAGCAGCAGACCAGAATCTAGCTTTAGGACTTAAACAACAAGAAAATGATGGAGATCACCTAAGTCTTTGACAGCAAAATCTGCACTTAGAAGCTGTAAAAGTTCGGTAATAGCAGCTGGATCTGAGGCTGTGATGATTATATCGTCAACATAAATAAGAAGATACATGGTGATTGTCTTGGTGCGATAAAGAAAAAGGGAAGTATCCGCTTTTGAACCCACAAAGCCGAGTTGAAGTAGCTTGTCACTAAGTCTTGAAAACCAGGCTCTTGGGCCTGTTTGAGGCCGTAAATGGCCTTTTCGAGTCTGCACACATGGTTAGGAAAACTAGGATGAACAAAACCTAGTGGTTGCACCATATAAACATCTTCAGAAAGAAAACCATGGAGAAACGCGTTCTGGATGTCAATTTGCTTCATGGGCCAGCCAGCAGAGTAGGCTAGAGATAGGACTGTCTGGACTGTTGTAGGCTTCACAACTGGGCTATAAGTCTCGCCATAATCCACCTCGGCCTGTTGATGAAACCCTTTTGCTACAAGGGAAGGAACAAGTGACCAAGTCTGATTTTGGAGAAGAGCATTGAACTCTATTTGCATAGCAGTGCGCCATTCTGGAATATGGATAGCATTAGAGTAGCATGTTGGTTCAAGAGGTTCTGAAGTAGATGCTGCCACTAAAGCTTGAGAAATAGGATACCGAATTCTACCATCCGTGAGTTGGCGTTGCTTGACAATATTGTTCAGTGACCTAGTTCTCATAGGATGTATCCGAGTACGAGGTGGATCTGCATAGGAACTGGAACAAGGCATGCTGGAAACTACAGGGGAATTAGGTGAGGGACCAGGAGTGAACAGGAGGAGAAGTTAATCTAGAAGGAGGATCTGGTGGAATTATAGTTGAAGAAGGAGGAGGAGGAAATAAAAGGGGAGGAAGAACAGTGGGATGAGTTGATTGAGGAGACTCAGGAATAGGAGAGACAGTGGCAAAAGGGAACCTGTTTTAATCGAAGATGACATCTCTAGAGATGTACATTCAGTCGGATTCAAGATTGAGACATGTATAGCGTTTGTGATGTTGGCTATACCCAAGAAAGACACATTCCTTTGATCGAGGAGAAAATTTATGAGAATTGTAAGGACAGAGATTTGGATAACAAGCACACCCGAAGATTTTTAGGAAGGTGTAGTGTGAAAAAGTTTTTCAAAGGGGGATTTATGTTGTAACAAAGGAGTTGGCATGCAATTGATTAGGTAGCATGATGTAAGACAAGCTTCATCCCATAATTTTTGGGGAAGATTACTATCAGTGAGCAATGCCAACATGGTGTCAATGAGATGTCTATGTTTACGATCAACACATCCTTGTTGATGTGTGTGAGGACAAGAAAGGCGATAAGTAATACCAATGGATTGAAAGTGTTTATGAAGATTACGATACTCACCACCCCAGTTAGATTGATCACTAATGATTTTATGATTAAGTAATCATTCAACCATGACTTGAAATTGAAGAAAAGTTTGCATGACATCAGATTTTGCTTGAATAGGAAAAACCCATGTATATCTAGTGAAAACATCAATAAAAGACACAGAATACCGATTTCTATTGACTGAAATTTTTGGGGATGGTCCCCATACATCAGAATGAATTAATTGTAAAGGTTTACAAACTTTAGAAATTGAAGGATAGAATGGCAATTGATGTCCCTTTGCTTGAGCACATGCTGAGCAAAAAAAGAGATGCCTTATTGGAAATAACTGGAAGTTTAAACTAAGATAGGACACATTGAACAGTGCAAAAACCTGGATGACCTAAGCGCTTGTGCTAGGAGGCCGGAGTGGTGCATTCACCAACAAGAGCTTGATTTATTGACGATGAAGACGAACTAGAAGTAGAAGGAAGCAGTTGATAGAGACCATCTTTAAGGTGCCCATGATGGAGGAGGATCCCGGTTTGATTGTCCTTGATCAAAAAATAAGAAGAGTGAAATTCAAAGAAAACGGAGTTGTCAAGGGCAAATTTTCTAACAGATAGAAGGTTTTTACAAATGGAGGGAACATGAAGAAGTTGGTTTAAGATAAACTTACGACGAGGCAAAGGAAGAAGGGCAGTACCAGTATGAGAAATGTTCAAACCTGTTCCATCACCTATGCGGATTTGGTCCTGGCTGGGATACTCCTGTTGAGCTAAGTTGAGGTTCTAGAGTTGACTGGTAAGATGGTGAGTGGCACCGGTATCAGGATACCAGATTTCTTCGGCTGGCAGCATTGGAGTGGAGTAATATCCTAGTGGAGTGGACTGCTGGTACTGCTTGGGAGGATCCTGTTGGTAATAACAACGAATGGCTGTGTGATCTGGTTTGCCACAAATTTGATAGGGAGGCCGAGTGGATGAAGCTGCATCTGGGGAGAAGTAGGAGCCGCGGCCTCGGTTGCTGGAGAAAGACCCACGTCCTGGAGTGGAGTAATATCCTTGTGCAGTGGACTGCTGGTACTGCTTGGGAGGATCCTGTCGGTAATAACAACGAATGGCTGTGTCATCTGGTTTGCCACAAATTTGATAGGGAGGCCGAGTGGATGAAGCTGCATCTGGGGAGAAGTAGGAGCTGCGGCCTCGGTTGCTGGAGAAAGACCCACGTCCGCAGTTGTAAGGGCGGCCACCACGGTCACAGAAACCTTGACCCCGAGAAGGGGAATTGCGGGTGGTGAAGTTCGCAGCAGGTGGATGAACATCAATGGCTGGAAGTTGCTGTTCCAGGCGCATCTCATGGGCGAAGAAGTGACCGTAGAGTTCGTCAATGGACAAGGGATCGACTCTGGTTGTGACAGACGTCACAAAGGGATCATATTCTGACCCGAGGCCTTTGAGGAGAAAAGAAACACTCTCAAAATCATTGAGAGGCTGACCAGCGGCTGCAAGGGTGTCACTTAACGTCTTGATAGTCTAGAAGTACTCGGTGATCGAGTTGGAGCCATTTTTGACAGTTGCAAGCTTGAAGAAAATTTGCATGACTCGAGCACGAGCTTGAGAAGCAAACATGGTGAGGAATGTGTTCCAAAGAGAAGCGGCCGAGGCACATCCAACAGCATGGACGACATATGGCTCGGACAGTGTAGAAATAAGTATACTCAGGATCATCTAATCCCATGGGCTCCAGGCAAGGAAGTCAAGGTTGACTATGGTTGCAGGGGCGCCGACAGTTGTGTTGGGATTAGGAATAGTCTGATAGGCGTCTTGGCCTTTGATATATGCGAGAATCTAGGTTTTCCAGGCATTGAAGTTGCCTTTGGAAAGCTTAATACTAAGGTTATGATTCATATTTGGGACGATGAAGACAATAGTTGGCTGGATTGGTGGTGGGTGAGGGTGTGAAGTATTGGAGGCTGCCGAGGTTGCCGAGGCAGAGAGGACTCGGAGTTAGAATGGCCATGGATCACGACGTTGGTTGGTGATAGGGCTCTGATACCATGATAGAACTAGGATAATTAGGCTGTTAAACCGTGCTCTATAGCTGGGCATTCATTGAATATATATATATATATATATATATATATATATATATAGGAGAATTACAAGAGTTCAGAATAGACAAAGACTCCTATACAGACTAAACCTAGGACTCTTTAACTCTCATCTATTTAGCATACAATTAGACTTAGGACTCTAGCTTAGAACTAGAACTACGCATGAGACCAGATGAGATAGACTTATTATCAACAACCTTCGAATAGAGTTGTGCCGCACAAGACTCATACATGGAATTAGAGTCTTGTGTTGTAGTTGCATTAATAGTACAAATCCAGTTCCAATTCACTAAATGGAATTTTACCTCATCACCAATGCCACCCCATAAAAAATCTCTTTGAAGTTTATCAAGTCAATTAGCCACGCCCACTGGAATAGGGAAAAACGACAAGTAACACGTAGGAAGGTTGGAAATAGTACTTTGACGAAGAGATAGCCAACAACCCTTCCACAACAACAACCCTTCCACAAATACATCCGCTTCCATCCAGCTAATCGCCTTTCCAATTTCTCAATAACACCATTCCAAATAGAAGTTGCCTTATAAGAAGCACCCAACGGCAAACCCAAGTTTGTCATAGGCAAAGAAGTGACTTGACATCTAAGGAGTTAGCCAAACCTTCGACATCCTCCACCTCACCGATAGGAGCAATTTTTTATTTTCCTAAGTTGATCCTCAACCCTGAAGCTGCCTCAAAGCATAAGAAGATATAGCGCAGATGTCGAATTTGTTCTGCTTGCACACCACAAAAAAATAGCATGTCATCGGCAAACAATAAATGATTCACAACTAAGGCATCATTATCCCTGGACCCCATTGAAAACCTTGTCAAGAAACCCTGATCCATTATTGCAATCAACATCCGGCTCAATGCCTCCATAACCCACAAGAGCTATTAAAAAAGCCAGACGGGGTTCCATCACAAGAATTGAAAATTTCACCGTAGAAATACAAAATTCTATCCAAGCCCTCCATTTCTCCCCAAAACCATAACGCTACAGCAAATAGAGCAAGAACTCCCAATTAACATGATCATATGCCTTTTTTAGATCCAGCTTGCACAGCATCCCAGATTCCCCCAATCGAAGTTGACCATCCAAGCATTCATTAGCAATAAGCACTAAATCCAGAATTTGTCAACCTCCAATAAAAGCATTCTGTGCGTTGGAGATAATCTTGCCCAATACTGACTTAAACGTGTTCGTGAGAACCTTGGAAATAGTCTTACACACCTCCCCCACCAAACTAATAGGGCGAAAATCTTTCACATCAAACAGCACCAGTCTTCTTTGGAATCAGAGAAACAAAAGTAGCATTAAGACTCTTCTCAAACTGGCCTCTATTATGGAATTCTACAAACACAGCCATAAGATTCTTTTTCAATATTTCCTAACACTTTTGAAAAAAAGCCATTGTGAAGCAGTCCGGGCGCGGTGCCTCATCTCCATTCAAATCCCTTACCACATACCACACCTCCTCCTCAAACTCTCTTTTCTAACCAAATACTCTCATCCGCATCAATGGATAGAAAGATAGACCATCCACCCTTGGCCTCCAAGGACACTGCTCAAAATACAATTTGTTGTAAAAATGTACTATATGCTCCTTTATCTCCAAAGGATTCTTAGACATTGCACCATTTATATTCAAAGAGTCCACATGATTGAATTTACAATGTGAATTGGCCACCTAGTGAAAAAATTGCGTTTTGTCCCCCTCCTTCAGCCACAAAGCTCGTGATTTATGTCTCCAGTTCATTTCCTCAAAAAGGAGAGTTTTCTCCAGCTCTCTCGACATATCTCTCTTTCTAACCCTTTCCTCATCCTCTAAGCAACGACACTATTCATTAAATCCAGCTCTCGAATACCCTCCAATATTTCATTCTTTTTCTTCCCTACATCACCTAACACTTCCTCATTCCATTTCTTCAAATCCGCCTTCAAAGCTTTCAACTTATTAGCCAAAACGTAACATGGTAATCCATAAAACTCATAGGATATCCACCAAGTTTTAACCTGATCAACAAAACCATCAAATTTCAACCACATGTTTTCAAATTTAAAATATCTGCTCCCTCCTCTAGGCGCCCCACAATCCAACAGCAAAGGAAATTGATCTCACAGAAGTCTTTTGGCAATCTCCTCTGTGTCACTTCTAGAAAATGTTTGTTACGGGCCTCCGTAACAAATGATGAAAAATAAACAATAATGATAAATTTTGGTAGGATAATTCGAGGAATTCTAAGCCTCCTAATTTTATGGTAGTTCGAGGAACCCTAAACCTCTTAAAACGACTACTAGAGTTGAATCATAAACTTCTCATATTTTTATTAATCAATTCTCACGTTTAAATAGAAGATTACATAGTAAGAATAGAAATAACATAAATTGCAAATCTAATTCTAATGGGAGACAAATCCCTTATTTTCATACTGGAGATATTGCTTTATGAGCAAGTTTCCTTATTTTCCTAATAGGGATAATAAATATATTATTCGCCTAAAGGGACAATACGACTCTTACCTTATCTAACAAGAGTTATGGCTTATGACCAAAACCCTAATTCTAATTGGGCTATCTTTTCACTGGGTTGTAGACCCGTAATACTCCTTTACCCTTAAAATGACCTTGTCCTCAAGGTCCTAGAATTACTTCCCAAATAGTTGCGGACATGGAGTATCATATCACTGGAAGAAGGCAAAAAACAAAAAACGAATTGCAAGCTGGCCCATCACGTTGACTTGCATTTGTAGACTCCACGTGGTTCCTGTAACCTGTTCCTTTCCCCTCCATTATTTTGTTTCCTTGCTTTTGTTGAAACTTATCTGCCGCTTCTCGACTTCTTTCTCCACAATTTTTTTTTTTAATTTTTAATTTTTAATTTTTTATTATTTTTAATTTTTTGTTTTAGACAAACAAAGAAAGCAAACTTCTTTTTCTTCTTTCTAAAGAACCAGAAAACTCGGAACATTGGCGACTGAGAGTTGGACATGAGCTCCAACTAGGTGATAACTGATGCGGGGGCGCTTGAGGATCTGCAGAGGCGGTGATTTGAGTTGCATTTGAGATGGAGGTTCGGTGATTTGTACCTGGGGTAGTGAAACGTGAGCCATTTGGTCCATGGCCGCTGCTGAAAGGTCAACGATGGAAGCTGTTTGCGGAAGGGTAGACATTGGGTAGTTGATGGCGGATGAGGTCAGAAAGGGTGGCTGAGTTGGTGGAGGGAAGGTAGCGGTTGAGAGTAAGTTCTATGGTGGGTATTGGGCAACGGTGTGGCGAACAGATGTGGTTAGTGACGGTTTTGAGGGCTTGCAATGGTGGGTATGGTGATTTGGGTTTTCTGTAGAGTGGTGGTGAGTTTTGGGTCCTTGCACGATATCGGGGCTGTGGTTTCTTTAGTTGGTTATTTTTCTAGGAGATTTTCTATTGGTGAAGATGAGAGTGATATTACCTGCATGCGATGTGCCTCAATGTCATCTCTCCATTGCTTGAAAAATTGTCATGCCCATGCGTTAAAGCCCTTGGATTTGTTCCTTGAAGAGCTTTCCTTACCCACCCGGTTGTCTCCATGAGAATTCTGGGATCGGTTGAACATCGACGCCATCCTCTCTTCCATATGTTGGGGAATTTGGTCCTCCATGGTACTCAATGTATTCAACACCTTTTCCATGCGATCCAGTCGTTGCTCTGTCATGTCGTGGTTTGGCTCTAATACCAAGTTATTACGGGCCTCCGTAACAAAGGATGAAAAATAAACAAGAACGATAAATTTTGGTAGGATAACTTGAGGAATCCTGGGCGTCCTAATTTTAGGGTAGTTCGAGGAACCCTAAACCTCCTAAAACAACTACTAGAGTTAAATCATAAACTTCTCATATTTTTATTAATCAATTCTCACGTTTAAATAGAAGATTAAATAGTAAGAATAGAAATAACGTAAATAGCAAATCTAATTCTAATGGGAGACAAATCCCTTATTTTCATATTGGAGATATTGCTTTATGAGCAAGTCTCTTTATTTTCCTAATAGGGATAATAAATCTATTATTTTCCTAAAGGGACAATATGACTCTTACCTTATCTAACAAGAGTTATGACTTATGACCACAACCCTAATTCCAATTGGGCTATCTTTTCACCGGGTTGTAGACCCGTAACAATGTTCTTCCCACTCCGGAGAAATTAAGAATCTATCAATTCTAGACCATGTTTGATCTTCTTGATTATTCGACCAAGTAAACTGACCACCTTCAAGCGGAAGATCCATCAAGCTCTGCATGAATATGAATTTTGAAAACTCCTCCATTGCTGCAGAATAGTCGAAAACACCTAACCTCTCGCTTGGAAATCGAACCACATTAAAGTCTCCTCCAATGCACCAAGGCATCTCCCACCAACTCATCAGCCAAGCTAATTCATCCCACAGCTCCCTCCTATCCACTTCATCATTCGGACCGTAAACCCACCCCCCCTCCCCCCCACCCCGCCCACCCAAACGCCCATACAAAATTATCATTAGTATTGCATAGAGAACAAGCAACTATATATCTTCCCACATACTCCTAAACCTTCTGCACCACCCGTCTATCCCACATTAACAAAATCTCACCCAACGAACCACTTGCTCCCATGTAGCACCAATCCACATATTGGCAGCCCCAAAGACTCCACACCACCTCCCTGGAGATAATTGACATCTTCGTCTCCAAACAAACATACAATATCCGCCTTCCAATCCCTTAGAAGCCCTCTAATCCTCGATCTCTTATTAAGCTCATTTACCCTCTGACATTCCACAATAAGAATTTTGGCTTCATAAAAAATGAGATGAGCCCCTTCCCCTATCTCGGCCTCTTAGAGATTCTACCCCCTTCTTCTCATATTTAAGGGACCAAGCCAACCTATTTAACTCCCACTAACCTTTTGCCCCTAGTGTAGATGGAATAGAAGTCGTATTCTCCACCATTGATTGCTCTCAAGTAGCTTCAATCTCCTCCAATAATGCCAACATTTTATCCTCATAACTTCCAACAAGATAACCCTACTACGTGATAACAACCCTCGACTCTTTCAACCACCCACCTAGGTGACACCTAGGTGTATGCCCATTTCCCACATCCACTGCCAGGGGTGTGATTAAGATTGGGTTGTGATGAGCATTGAATATTGCACATTCAAGCTCCTTAACTCGCATATATTAGCCTCCTAATTTCATTGTGATATGATGCTTTGCATTGTTTTTATGTTAACAGTACTCTTAGGAACTAAGGGAAAAACACAAGTAATCTTCCGAACTTAAAAGGTAAAATCCAGCATTCTGCAAAGCAAATGGCTCGAGCAGATATTACCTGGGCTCAAGCGCATCACCCAACTTAATGAGCTCGAGCGCGTTACCCAAAATGCTCGAGCGTGACCAGCACATCAGGAAGCTTGAGCACAGACCTCAATCCACATCCTAGGCTCGAGCGCAATTGCAAACTAAAAGAGTTGACAACAAGACATCAAATTCACTTCAGAGTTGTTTTTTTATTTCTATTTGGATTCTATGGTTTGATATGTACAAATTCGTGAGGATTTCACTTGTCCTCTATATAAATACCCTAGACTTGTCCAGATGAGGTGGGATCAGATTAGTTTACATTAAAGAATAGAAATCAGTAGGATTAGAGGCTAGGGTTTTGGAGAAAAAAGTGGAGAATTTCCAGCAGCGATTTGGGATGGATTTCTCTCCGACAAAGATGAATTACAGCGTCTCTATGAGCGGCTAAATCTTCCGTATGGTATTGATGTAGCCATTTCCAAGTCGTAATGGTGTAATTATGTTCTCTTAAGAATTTTATGAACACAAATATTGATTGTTTAATCTTGCTATTGTTTCTAATGCTTATATTAGATTTTGATAAATCTTTTATCATGTCTTAGAAAGTTATTTATCTTGATTGAACTCAACGTTCATATTTTCTATGATTATGTGAACAATGGTTTTACAACGGTTATAATGGCCATGAAATCAAGAAGGTTTGACAGGTCATGCCTAGGAAGAATAAACTGCTTTACACCGTAATTAGTTTAATTTTGGTAAATCTATCTATGCTTGCAAAAAGATGAGTTATGCTTATTCATTGATTATGTGTAAACTAATTAAGATATTTGATAGCCCATGCATAAGAAGGATAAATTGTTCTACACCCTAGTTTAGGTAAAGCATTCATACCTTGCCGAAAATGATCTATGCTTATTTCTTAATAAAAGAATTTTCTTGACGACATCGTTGGGTGCTTGACACACACATACGAGTCATATTATTCATGTACGTGAAATTCTCATGTTAAATGCAATTTACCATTATGATGAGGTTAGAGGTGAGATCAATCCCCTATATTTCTCCTTACTACTTTACACTTTCTATTTTACTTTAGTAATAATTGCTATAAACCAATCAACTCCTCTAAATTATATTACAATTAATCTTGGCAAACTTAACGATACAAAACCTATAATCCTTGAGGTTCAATACCCTCATATAGACCCTATCTTACAAGGATTTGTTTTATTGCGAGTGGTTTTTATTATTGGTACACTCCACATCACATCAAGTCGCTCCCCTCCAAATCCTCCCTTATTTTATCTTCTTCATACTGTAATAGAAGGTCTTCAGGTAGATACTCCTACGAGTCCAAAGAATACCGATACAAGACTCCCACGTCCTCTCCCACCTCACCCTTGGATGTAGACCCAATCTTCATTCTGCCACCAATGCTCTCTCGGAAAATGCTCCCCCCATAATTCCCCACTTAAATGACTTCTCCAGTGTCGCCTCCCACCTTGACTTCTACCAACAGACTATTGACCATATTGACTTGCGGGACTCCTCCATCATCAACCAAATTGTCTTCTGCAATCTTCTCATCGACAATCTCTGAACCAGACCCAAAAGTTTCCATCACAGTAATCGATGTAGAACACCTGGAGAGCAGTGGAGCTTGCGACAGTCCTCCACCAGCTTCCAACAACTCTTGGGCTGGCTACTCTTTGCCAATTGAGGGTAGCCGAACTATGCCCAATGGCCTTTGAGGGTTGTCGACCACCCCCAAGGCCTTTGGGATGGTTTAGCCACCCTCAGCCAGACGGCCGAACCACCTCCATAGCCCCTTGTTGATTCGGCCACACCCGGAGGTCGATTTTAGGGAGGCCAGACCGCCCCCCAAAGCCCCTGGGGTGGTTGAACCACTCCGAATCAATTTTTTTTTTTTTTTTTTTTAAAAAAAAAAAAGAGTTTTTATTTGAGGATAAAATTGTAATTTAAAAGGGCTCTGTGGGAAAAATGATCGTGATTTGTATGGACTAATCATTTTGTTAAAAAGGCATACATAGGGATTACAAGCTCATTTTGAGGTCAAACACAAGGACGGATGTAGCAATTTTTCTTTTTCTTTTACCTCGTTATCGTAATTATATATTTCAAAGTTATGATCATAGGCATGCTCATGATGTTAGTTGCACTTCTCTAGACTGTTGTAGTATGAGTTGATTGTCGTATTATAACACTTGACATACTCAATGTTTTTGGTAACATACGGTGACAAGTAGTAGAAGTACAAAAATCCACAGAAAAGAAAAAAGGACGAGAAATAGTGTATTAACTACAAAGATGTTCACCTGAACAAACTTGGCAAATCCAGAACCAAGGGGAGATCCATTATACAAAGCCATGGAAGCCCCATTTAACAATGAAGCATATATTAGCCAAGGACCCATCATCCACCCAAGATTAGTGGGCCAAGCGACAATATCACCTTTATGGATATCCATGTGGCACCATGCATCTGCAGCAGCTTTGAAAGGAGTTGCATTGGTCCATGGAATAGCCTTTGGCTCCCCTGCATCAGGAAATAACTGCTATATGACCTGTTGCCAGAATTGAAGGCAGTGAAAATGTAGTACGTTATGGAATTGAATCAATCCTCCCCCAAATTTTGCTTAATTGGTAGCAATGTGCTCTCTCATGCTTTAAGGAAAAAAAAAAAACTCTAGTTACCTGTTTCTGCAGCTTGACACCAAACTTTGCATCCATTCTAGATTTACTACTTGGAAAAGAAGATATTCAAATGGGAGGTCCAATTGAAAATTTCAATGGTAAAAGGTTCATGATCAATAATTCTTTAGGCTGGAAGCATATTTCCATGCATGTTCATTTTTGCAATTGGATTATTTTTTTTTTTTATAAGTAATTTCAAATTCATCAATAAAGCGCAGAGGAGCGCAACCCTAATACACGGGAAGTATACAAGAGCGCCTCTAAAAGGGAGGAATAGGTATAAATTTAGAAAGTCTACAAAAGTAAAAACACCTAGGTGGCAAAGACGGGACACTAACCAAAGAAATAGCGTGTTAAGCACACGCTTCCTTTTTTTTGATAAGTAATTTAAAATTCAATAAAAAAGCGCAGAGGGGCGCAACCCTAATACACGGGAAGTATACAAGAGAGCCCCTAAACAGGAGGAACAACTAATAAATTAAGAAAGTCTACAAAAGTAGAAACACCTAGGTGTCAAAGATGGGGAGCTATCCATAGATATAGCGTGTTAAGAAGACGCTTCCTTAAAACTACCATTACAGTCTCGACATCTTCAAAAAGCCTCGCATTCCGCTCCCTCCAAATGCTCCACTAAACACAGTGAGGAACTAAACGCCAAACATTTTTTGCTAGGCCATGCCCTCGAAAAGCACCCCAAGTAGTCAACAAACCCATCACCGATTGTGGCATGACCCATTCAACTCCAAATAAAGAAAACACAAAACTCCAAAGCTCACGGGCGGTGTCGCAATGAAGTAACAGATGATCAATAGACTCCCCTTTCTTTTTACACATACAACACCACTCAATAACCACAATATTCCTCTTTCGTAGATTGTCATGAGTCAAAATTTTTCCTAAAGCTGCAGTCCATACAAAGAACGCCACCCTTGTCGGAGCCTTAGCACACCATATCTTCTTCCACGGGAATGATGGACCTTCTTTCCGACTAAGTGCTTCATAATATGACCTTACTTCAAAATAGCTCCTTGACGAGAGGTTCCAAACTAACTTGTCACCCTCTCCTTGTCGAATCGGAGTGGAGTACAACCGCTCGAAGAAAGAGAGCACCATCTCCAACTTCCAGTCCTGTAATTGCCGCATAAAGAGAACATTCCAATGAATATTGCCATTATGAACAGCCATATTATCTACCACCATAGCCGCTTTGTTCCTCACAAGACTATACAGAACTGGAAAACAAAGCTTCAAAGAAATCTCCCCACACCACCGATCATGCCAGAAACTGATATATGATCCATCCCCTACCACAAACCGAACATAATTACAGAACTTCTCCCACCCTTTCCTAATATATTTCCAAACCCCTACTCCATAGGAACCCGACACCTCAATAGAGCACCACCCACCCTTTAGGCTCCCAAATTTGGCGTCAATCACCAAACGCCATAGAGCCTCTCTCTCCCTACCATATCTCCACAACCATTTACCTAAAAGAGCTTGGTTAAACAGGGAAAGATTGTGAACTCCCAACCCACCTGAATGCAACGGAGTACAAATCCTGTTCCATTTCACTAAATGAAATTTGGCCTCATCCCCTATGCCACCCCATAGGAAATCCCTCTGGATTTTTTCAAGACGATTAGCCACCCTCAAAGGAATAGGGAACAGCGACAAGAGATACGTGGGAATATTGGACAGCGTGCTCTTAATAAGAGTCAACCGACCGCCCTTTGACAAATACATACGCTTCCAACCAGCCAGTTTCCTTTCCATTTTCTCAATCACCCCTTTCCAAGTAAGAACGGACTTGTAAGAGGCACCCAAAGGCATACCCAAATATGTCATAGGTAGCGATCCAACCCTACAACCCATAAGTTGGGCCAACCCTTCAATATCCTCCACCTCACCAATAGGAACAATTTCTGACTTTCTTAAATTAATCCTTAATCCCGAAACTGCCTCAAAACAAAGGAAAATGCACCTCAGATGTCGAATCTGTTCTTCTTGCGCTCCACAAAAAATCAACGTATCATCAGCAAACAATAAATGATTCACTACTATTGCCTCTGACTCACTATGTCCCACAGTAAAGCCTGTCATCGAACCCTGCTCCATCGCAGCAGCCAACATCCGACTCAAAGCCTCCATAACCACCACAAATAATAAAGGCGACAGAGGATCACCTTGTCGCAACCCGCGAGAACTAGTAAAGAAACCCGTCGGAGTTCCATTGACAAGGATGGAGAATCTCACCATAGAGATACAAAAACGAATCCAAGCTCTCCATTTCTCCCCAAAGCCACAACGTTGTAATAAGTAGAGTAAGAAGTCCCAATTCACATGATCATAGGCCTTTTCCAGATCCAGCTTACACAACAACCCAGACTCCCCTGAACGGATTTGACTATCCACACATTCATTAGCAATAAGCACTGAATCCAAGATTTGTCGACCACCAATGAACGCATTTTGGGTGTTTGAAATAATCTTACCCAACACTGATTTAAACCTGTTCGCAAGGACTTTGGAAATAATCTTGTAAATTCCCCCAATAAGACTGATAGGCCGAAAATCACTCACATCCACAGCATCATTCTTCTTTGGAATCAGAGAGACAAGTAGCATTAAAACTCTTTTCAAACTTGCCTCAAGAGTGAAAATCTGCAAAAACAGCCATAATGTCATGCTTTAAGATATCCCAACACTTCTGAAAAAAAGCCATAGTGAAACCGTCGGGGCCCGGAGCCTTATCTCCATTGAAATCTCTGATGACCTCCCACACCTCCTTCTCCTCAAACCCTCTCTCTATCCAGCTACTCTCATCTTCATCAATTGAAAGAAAAGAAAGGCCCTCTACCCTTGGCCGCCAAGAAGAATTCTCAACATACAAGTTTTTGTAAAATTGAACTATATGCTCCTGAATTTCCTTTGGGTCTTTGGAGATTTCATCATCTATACTTATAGAATCCACTTGATTAAATTTGCGACGCGAGTTGGCCATCCTGTGAAAAAATTTTGTGTTCTTGTCCCCCTCCTTCAACCACAAAGCTCTGGATTTCTGTCTCCAAATTATTTCCTCACACAGAAGAGTTTTCTCCAGCTCTCTAGACATATCTATCTTGCGAACCTTCTCTTCCTCCTCTAGGCCTCGGCCTTCATCAACTGCATCCAGCTCACAAATGCCCTCCAATAATTCCTTCTTCTTCTTCCCTATATCACCAAACACTTCAGCATTCCATTTCTTCAAGTCCGTCTTCAAAGCCTTCAGTTTAAACGCCAAAATGTGACTTGGAGAACCCGAACACTCATAAGACAACCACCACTTATTGATTTGCTCAACAAAGCCCTCATAATTCAGCCACATGTTCTCAAATTTAAAAGACCTTTTTCCTCCTCTTGGTGCCCCACAATCCAAAAACAAAGGGAAGTGATCGGACAGAAGTCTTGGAAGCCTCCTTTGGACTACTTCGGGATAGTGTTCCTCCCACTCCACAGAAATTAAGAATCTATCAATTCTAGACCATGTGTGGTTATTCGACCATGTAAATTGGCCATCTTGAAGAGGTAGATCCACCAAGTTCTGCATGAAGATGAAGTCTGAAAATTCTTCCATAGCAGCTGAGAAACTGGCCATGCCCGACCTCTCACTCGGAAAACGAACAACATTAAAATCTCCCCCAATACACCACGGCACCTCCCAACAATTCATCAATCCAGCTAACTCAATCCATAAATCCCTCCTATCCCTGTCATCATTAGGGCCATAAACCCCCCCAAACGCCCAAGAAACATTATCACCAATGTTGCGGAAAGAACAAGCAACCGTATATCTACCTATACATTCCTCCAATTTCTCCACCACTCTCCTATCCCACATAAGTAAGATCCCACCCGATGCTCCATTGGCTCCCAAATAGCACCAATCAACCTAATTACACCCCCATAAACTCCACACCACCTCCCTTGAGATTATTGCCATCTTAGTCTCCACCAAACAAACAATATCCGCCCTCCATTCTCTTAGAAGCCCTCTAATTTCTACTCTTTTTTTCATCTCATTAATCCCTCTAACATTCCACGAAATTAATTTAGGCATCATAATTGCATACAGAACCCCTACCTTTGATGCGACCTTTAGCCGATAGAGCCCCTTTCTTCTCATAATTCAAGGACCAAGCCAACCTGTTTAGTTCTCTCTTCCCTTTTGCCCCTTTGTTCAACGGACACAAAGTCTGAGGACTGGCCGAGGATCTTCCTCCAGCAGCTTCTATCTCCTCAAACATAGCTAACATTCTGTCCTCAAATCCTTCGCAAGATAATCCGATAGCCTGATAACATCTCATAACTTTTTCCACCACCCATCTAGGTGATATCCTGTGTTTTTCTCCCCCTTTTGCTGCCAAAGGTGTGATTTCCAGCGGTGCACCACTCGCCCCCTCCTCGTTAGAATTTTTTTCTTCTAGTTCTAACAGGAGATCGCTTCTAACATCCTGTGTACCACTGTCCAGTAGAACTTCTCCCTCATCTGTTACACCAGCATCTTCCCCAAGGCAGCTCTCCCCTCGATTTCCCACTAAAACAGGTTCACATATCACCATCTGCAAATTGTTAATGTCCATCATCTTTGTCACTGAGCTTGTACCCACAGCAGGAGCACCCATCTCATTACAAGAACATTCTGTTACCAGGAGCTCCGGCAAGACTCCCGAAACCTGCTCCCCTACTTCAGTAATGATGTTACCCTTCAAAGAGCCATCGTCCACCTGAAGAGCCACTGCTGCATCTTCTCCTTCTTCACCACACAACACGACCTCAGGCATACTCAGCCGAAGAGAATTTTCTGGTTTCCCATCCCTCACGCTCCGACCCACTACCGTGACCTGTCCCTGTTTTCTTGTCCAAACAGCCTTAGAAATTCCAGACTTCCGGCGTTGATAAACACGTTGAAAACCACGACTAGAATAATCAGAACCAGACCCACGAGCAGAGGCGCCGGAATCCTTGGCTTTACGCACCTGATGTGCTGCGGATGTTGACGCTCCAGCATGCATAGAAAACACAGGGGTCGGAATGGGTCTTAGGCATGATCCAGCTTTAGTTTTAACAATAAACTTGGGCTTTTTAATGGGAAAACCCAGTGGGGCTTTGCCTTTAGAATCATGGGCCACTTTAGAGGATTTGGAGATGGGCCGGGTATCCTTGAAGCCCAAAAAGGCCTGCTTGGCCTTAGGAGCAGCGTGAGAAGCAAACTGCTTCTGACTGAAATCCAGGTGTCCTTCCTCCAGCAAGAGAAGATCCGTGAGACAACGGCCTATCTCCTCGTGCAGAACTGCCAACGACTCCCTTAGCCTACGAACCCCTAGCCTATCACCAGAGAAGACATTGCGTGAAGCAGCGGAAGACGTGTTGGCAGACCCAGCAGCTTCTCTCCTTGGGAATGAGTCCTGCGACTTTCCCGATGCGTGAGACATCGGAGCTGGTTTCTTCTTCAAGTCCTTCGCCGGAAAAACTTCTCTGGACAGGCTATCGTGAGCCGCCGTAGGAGGAAACATCGACGAAGAAGGGGCCGGACACACTGGAGCCTTTGCATGTGCACGAGAATCCTTAACCGGATCCTGCACCTGACAAAGTTCCTTCTTCCCTGTTTCCTTTGAACCTTCCAACCACCTTGGAATTCTTGCTAGATGCTGACTGGAAGGACCAAACAGCTCTTCATTCCCTGGCCGAGTCGAAGTTAACACCTCTGCAAAACTCCTCCTTGTCTCCGCTTTAGTCCCAGCAAGTAGAACTTTCGGTGCACTGGTCTGCTTTGTGACCCTGGACTGATCCGCTTGAAGATGACTGATGGCTAGGCGGAGCTCCACCTCAAACCTCTCCCAACCCTCACCGTATCTCCCTTTCGGCACTAAAATGGAACCATATTTCTTCCTGCCCTCATATTCTTCAATAAGCAGGAAAAAACCATGCCTATTAGAGCATTGTTGTCCAAGAATACGTGGGAAGCCAGCAACGGATTGATTCCAAAAGACTCTAGAATCCTGAACCGAAACTAACTCATCAAACGACTTGACCAACCAGACTGCCTCATCTCTACGTAGAAGGATAGACCTCGTCACTCCTTTGCATTTCTCTCGTATCCGAATCCCAGTACAACCTCCCACCACCGACAAGTCGAAGTCCTTAGACTCAACAGACAAACGACTCACAGACCTCACCATATCTCACTTACGGGCTAACTCCCCACTCACAAAGGCTATCAAAAATAGGAATACTTAATACTATCATTACAGTCTCTACATCTTCAAAAAGCCTCGCATTCCGCTCCCGCCAAATGCTCCACAAAACATAGTGAGGAACTAACCGCCAAGCTTTTTTAGCTAGGCCATGCCCAAAAGACACACCCCAAGTAGTCAACAAATCCAGCACCATTTGTGGCATGACCCACTCAACTCCAAATAAAGAAAACATAAAGCTCCAAAGCTCACGGGCGGTGTCGCAATGAAGTAACAGATGATCAATAGCCTCCCCCTTCTTTTTATACATACAACACCACTCAATAACCACAATATTCCTCTTTTGCAGATTGTCATGGATCAGTATTTTTCCTAAAGCTGCAGACCATACAAAGAACGCCACCCTTGTCGGAGCCTTAGCACACCATATATTCTTCCACGGAAATGAAGGGACTTCTTTCCTACTAAGCACTTCATAATAGGACCTTACTTCAAATAAGCCCCTTGTAGAGGGATTCCAAACTAACCTGTCACACTCTCCTTGTCGAATCAAAGTGGAGTACAACCGCTCGAAGAAGGAAAGCACCATCTCCATCTCCCAGTCCTGGAGTTGCCGCGTAAAGAGAACATTCCAATGAATATTTCCATTATGAACTGCCAAGTTATCCACCACCATTGCAGCTTTGTTCCTCATAATACTATACAGAATTGGATAACAGTGCTTCAAAGATCTCTCTCCACACCACCAATCATGCCAGAAACTGATATGTGACCCATCCCCTACCGCAAACCGAACAGAATTGCAAAACTTCTCCCATCCTTTCCTGATATATTTCCAAACCCCCACTCCATAGGAACCCGAGACCTCAATAGAACACCACCCACCCTTTAGGCTCCCAAATTTGGCATCAATCACCAAACGCCATAAAGCCTCTCTCTCCCTACCATATCTCCACAACCATTTACCCAGAAGTGCTTGATTAAACTGGATGAGATTGTGAACTCCCAACCCACCTGAATGCAACGGAGTACAAATCCTGTTCCATTTCACTAAACGAAATTTGGCCTCATCCCCTATGCCACCCCATAAAAAATCCCTTTGGATTTTTTCAAGACGATTAGCCACCTTTAATGGAATAGGGAACATCGATAGAAGATACGTGGGGAGATTGGACAGCGTGCTCTTAATAAGGGTCAACCGCCCACCCTTCGACAAATACATACGCTTCTATCCAGCCAACCTCCTTTCCATTTTCTCAACAACCCCTTTCCAAGTAGATACGGACTTGCAGGCATGAGTTCTTCAGGCTATAATGCTGTGTTAGTATTTACATCCATTCCATAACGATGAAATCTGCATTAAAATGCTCAAACTAAAATACTCCTGCTTAATGGAGATGTGAGACTCCCATAGCTAACCTTCTCTATCAGAATCCTCATTAATTAGCCAAATCCAGTCACGGTTTTTCCATCCAGCTCTTAATCCTCTAGATTAGCCATGAACAGAAGAGCTACACAACCTTTGAAACAAACAGGACTCTCCGTTGTCCTTGGATTCCACTGAGTAGGGGTGAAAATGCAGGCGAATAATATCTGCACCTAACCGCTATCCTCTATCCGCTATCCGCATATCTGGATGTGGATGCGGTTAGCAAAACCATTATCCGCATGTGCGGATAGTGGTTTTAGGGTATATAGATGCGATTAATAACTGCATCCGCATTCCCTTATATATATATATATTCCTTAAAACGACATTGTTTTAAATTTGGTAAATTTAGAACCTTTAGATTATGTTAGTTTTTCTTTTCACTGTCAACTCAAAGTCACACCTCACTAAATTTACGTTTTTTTATTTTCTTTGGGTAATCCAAATCCCCATTACTCTATGAGATAATGACTCTCTATGGCTGATAATCGTGAATTGTATAACAAGTGTAGTTTTAATTATTTAAACTTGCATATAGTAATAACCACATTATTTATTCTTGCATATGGATTTAAATAGTAATCCAAAATGCCCATTACCTCATATTCGGATAGCGGATAATAACCACAATAACCGCATGGATGCGGATAGTAATCACATGATGCCGATACCTAAAAGTGGTAATCGTATTATGCGGATGCGGATATCGCTAATAACAATTAATTTGTATTTATATTTATTTTATGTTTTTGAAATGTTTTAAATGGAAGATATTAAAGAGCATTAAACAAAGAGAGTCCCACATGGGAGAAAAAGAGAAAATGTAGTTGGCATTTATAAAGCCCAACACACTTTAAGCATTTAAAGTAATGCATTTATGTGTATACTCTCGTACGGTGCGAAGCACCAGACGCACACGAACGCACACACGTGGTAGTGGGCTGTAGGATGCTTCTTAAGTAGATCCAGTGGTTGGATTTCCTGGGCCATCACTAAAGTAAACTGTAAGATCAAATCAATTTTGATCTAATGGTTGAGATTAAATAATTACATCTAGTAATTAATCAACATCACTTGCAATCAACATTCCCAGAATAAGTCAAAGATAACACTAACATATATTTATGATACTCCATTAATCGAAAGATCATGTCAGGCACTTGCTAGGAGGTGACTGACATCCACTATGAAAAAACGCCTCTGAGTTATGAACCATCAAGAAAGTTTGACTATGTAATTGTTCAAAAGAATTTAACCAACTTTTGACTCTTATGTTAAGGAGGATGAAGGTCAGCACTCAGATTAAATTTAAAATCTAGGAATTTTTAAAAGTAAACTATTGGTCCTTCCAGAAATGTCAACTTTGCAATGTTAAAAATGAAATGAAAAGATAAATAAATCTTTGTGAGGTTAGCTTTAATTTTAAGTTACCTGTAGTTCCAGATGAGAAAAGGATGTTTGTAAATGCTTCTACTGATTGTTCTACTGCAGCAAATTCATGTTCCCTGCATATTTTGATGTGAAACATGAAAAAAATAAATAAATAAATAAAGAAGAAGCAATGGTACCAGAGTTCCACTTATAAGAGGACAAATAGGATGTGGAACATATCCAGTACATTAATGGAGACGGGAACAAGAAATTGTTGCTACCAACTCTTCTACATGTTAAACAAACTTATAACATCTTACAATTTATGTGCCCAGAGTTTGTTACAACTAAGTCACATAGTTTCAAGAAAGTTACTTGAAAAGGCATCTGTTCAAGATTGCTTTTAGTATCTCAATGCACAGTATGGGTCTCCATTGTTTGCCTTCTATAGTAAGTATGACAGCACTTCAGAACTCGAAATTCTCATGTCTATTTTGAATATGGAAAGCTCAACATCACTTCAATAACCTTCTTCTGTCATCCCAGGTATGAATATTACAAGGAACATGATTGCTTGTAGGTAGGGTTAGATTCAACACATCAATATTCCACATATGATCAAAAAGCCTTTTCGCTTCATTTAGATATCTACATTTTTTGTTAAGCGGAAAAAAATATATATAAATATGGCACTCCCAATTTATTTAAGTGTCCTGTGCCATCCTGGTTCTAGTGTCAAAATATTATGCTATAGTTTCTTGAATGATGTGTATATATAACAATTTCCCTATCCAAACTGTAAGGCAAGTAGTATAATACTTCAAGACAAACGAATAATGCTCAAGTACAAGCTATATGTGCTTCATAAGTATAGTTGATAGGGGGTGGAAATAATCATGGATATAAAATTATAGGTTAAAAAGATAGCAGAATCAGATATCAATATGAAGTGCATACCTGAGATCTTCGACTCTTCCTAGAAAATCATGCCAAGATGTGTCACCATCCCGCAATTTCATGCTAAAGCTAGAACCTCTCGAGGGGATAACAATTGCCATAGGTGACTGAGCCTCTACAATTCTACTGCAAGACAGAAAATACTGTTGAAGATGGAAACTACCAATATGCTATGATTTGATTCTCCTTGATTTATTCTTATTATTACTCAGATTGTAATGTTTTCTTTATTTCTTTCCATATTAGTCTATAGGTTTCTTCTATTTAAACCTATATAATCGTATGAAAGAATAACCCATCGAATAAGAACTTCTTCTCTCTCATTCTTTCTTTTCTACTTGATATTAGAGCCAAGGTCTTGAATTCAAAGCTTGACTCCGTCATATACCTCCCATTTAAATTAATTATTCCACATGTTGGGCCCTACCTTTTAAAATTGAGTTTGAGCCCATGCGTAAAGGAAAGTGTTAAAGTATTGATTAAATTTACCTCTTTTTATCTTAAGCTTATGGGATAAGTGGGGATTTAAAAAATACAGGGTTAGGTAAATTGTGATAGAAAAGCAAATAGTAAAAAGGAAGGTTTGCCCATAAGGTAAGGAAAATAACAAATTCACCTGTACAATGGTAGACTTTTGTCACCACGAATAATCAAATCCTGACAAAATGAAAAACAGTTTGAAGAAAGAAGACGACTAAGCAAGTAAAATACACTTAATTGGGGCAGGATGCAATAACTAATTTTAACCTGTTGAACTAAGCAACAATCTCGTAGAAGCTATATAACTTATAGATTAGGAGAAAAAAAAAAAAAAAGAAGGGAAAGACAGCTCAGCAAGAGATTCATTCTTTATCATGGGAGTGATAAGTGGAATAACCCTTAAGCATGTCATCTTACTGCACTCTGCCATATCTTTATGGAAAATGCATAAATATAGTGTCTTGAGTTGCAGAGAAATCCTTAAAAGTAAAATACTCATTTGAAAATGGAAGAGTATAAAGTTCCATACATTTGTTGTTTTTACATCGTGCAACATAGACGAATGAATACATAAAAAATAAAAAATTCAAGATAAAATGTTTCATGTCCCTCCAAAAGGAAAAGAAAAAAGGGTAATAACCTGAGTAAAAATGGCTTTTGCTTCTGATATTTTCAGCCTTGTTGATATTTCAATTGCAGCAAAACTATCAGCTATAGACACAACTACATAGCCTGCCAGAACGATAGCTAGGTAGATAACCACAGAAGTGACATCCATTGGCATATCAATTGCAATTGCAGATCCTTTGCCCAAGCCCAGTGTTTTGATTGAGTGGGCAACTAACCTGAGTTGACAAAGGGCTAGTTCATCACATAAGTAAAATTACAGTGCCAACAGAATGTTTGAGTTATAAATATTCAGGAATAGAAAGGCTGAAGGTAAATAAAATGAAAATATGTCAAAACCTCATAATACTAAAACATGCTACTCTTCTGTGGAGTAGATATGGAAGAATATGAAAATGGAAGTTAACCATCTAAACCTTCTGACATACTCCAGTTAAATATTCCCAAAACCAGAAATCTTTCATTCAAACAACTAAGCTAATTAACTAGAGGAATATATATTTACATAATACATATTCAACATGCCATTGTTTGAATGAACACCTAATATTGAAATTAAATTGACCTTCACATACTTTTCAACACTAAGTTTGCAACAGAACCCCAATAGCATCACAAGTAATACTATCCAAACTTCAAGGATAGCAAAAAGGGATGCGAGGATAAAGCAGGGTAAAAATCTCCTAGAAAACATCATCACAAAACAAAAATTAACAATAGTATATTGGTAATACTGACAATTTCACATCTGACTGACCAAAAACGAAACAAAATAAAATAAAATATAACGTTGTAGAAAAATACATATGGGACCTTAGATAGAAATAAAACCGCAAAACCACCTGCATACACAAATTGCATGCCACTAGGCTGCAAGAAGAGGCTATTTACAATGAAATCTTATGATGCCATATGATACATAATATGCTTATCTGAACAAATCTGAAAGCATATATTTATGCACTGCACAATGGTTGGCATGCAAAAAACTGTGTATTAAAAGCCATAAATACTGTAGCATCAAATATATGTTCCAGAGAATCTAATTAGCAATGTCAGCCTAATTATAACACATTACAAGTGACTTCAACAAGACAAACCAAATTGGATCGAAAGTAGCATACCAAACCTCCGCACAAAATTCCCGGAGCGTCATCCTGTGTAAAGGAAGATCATCATCCCCTTCATCACGCCATATTACCACCATATCATCCAAACTTCTCTTGCAATTTAAACTCAAGCAATTCCTAGCCGGATTCACAAAAGCTCCAGGAAGCCACTGACCTCCTGGGTAGGACGAATGGCTTTCTCCAAATGGACTCTCACATAAGATGCATCGGGGAGCTACAGAAAAGGATATGTTCATTTCATCCAGTAGAGCTTTCCAATAAACCTAACAAAGGACAGGAAGCCAGCTATATGTAAAAGCTTACTGTCCAAATTCATACAAAACTTAAAAGTAATACATCAAGACAACATTGATATGATATTACTACTACCTCAGGGTTTGAGACAGAAAATTGCTGGAAGTCAGAGAAGCTTGACATGGGATCCTTATATTTTGAACCCAAAAACACTTTTCCCCGCCTCTCTAATAGCTGGCCAACATTTGTTAAGATGACATTTTCCCTGGTGACACAAGTATGTAAGGAACTCTAGACCCATAATAGTTGTTTCTCACTAGAAACATCAATAACAATTATACATCATACATACACACACACACACATATATATATATATAACAATTGACCACCCACATATAAGCCTTTGTTGAGGCTGATTTTTTTCTCTCCATCCATGAGAAGCAATCTCATTTAATGGAAGAGGCCCAAATATTCTTCAGCTACCCAGCAGTGAACCAGCACCAAAACCCATGAAGGCCTAGCAGCAGTGAACCAGCACCAAAACCCAGCAGTGAACATACACATGTTGGACATCCAGTAAATCTACATCAGCTGATTTCAAGGTCTTTTATTCTATTTGGTCAATATAGAGCTCCACCCAAAAGGGCCCAATTGAAGTGCAAATTTACAAAGGGAAGAATGTAACCCAATCCAGCCCAAAGAGACCAAGCCATCTTCTTCCCTAGAAGGGTCAAAGCTGCACCAGCACGTCTATTGATGTAGAACAGTCCACGGCCACTGCTCGAGCGCCACTTGACGAGCGCTCGAGCGGTGGCCTTCATTCAGTGCAGGCAAATTGCACTGCTCAATGGAGTTGCAACGTGAGGCCTTGCAGGCACAGTGCGAGACGCAGCAGGCTTTATGCGAATTACAGGAGGCACTTGCTCAATTGCCAGTGGGACTCGTTCTGAATTGCGGAGATAATGTGTTTTAGGATGACCATGGGATTCACATTCAGCCTGTTTATCACCGTAAGCCTGCACCTCGACATAGGCAGACAACCTACGATGATGACCTTAGTAATGATAAAGATTTTGCTGAAGTGTTGTTCGAAAGGTATGGTGGATTTGGCCGTGGGGGTGTCAGACACAGAGGCGCCGGACATGGTGGGGCTGGGCATAGGGATGTTGGGCACAGCGGCGGCTAGATTTGGAGGGGGCTTATGAGGGTGCTAGTTATAGAGGAGCATGCAAAGGTCAAGGCATGCACCAAGAATATGTTGGCGATGAGTCCAATGACTACCATATAAAGATTGACCTTCCCTATTTCAATGATAATCTTTATATTGAAGCTTTCCTTGATTGGGTAACGGATGTCGAACGATTCCTTGAATACGTATGTATTCTTGAGGACTGCAAGGTTAAATTGGTTGCGTACAAGTTCAAGGTAGGAGCTTCTGCTTGGTAGGAGCAACTGAAAATTTCACTTGTGCAGCAAGGAAAGAAGCTCATGGCGTTGTGGTTGAAGATGAAGCATCTCCTTAAGGCTCCCGAGAACATTGTACCGAAGGCAATGGTTGTGAAGTTGGGGCTGAAAACGGGGAGGCACTTGTCGCCTTACAAGATTTGGTGGATCAACAGGTAACTAGAACTTGTCACGTCCCCTTTTCGATTGGCAAAATTTATACGCATGTGGTGCTGTGTGATGTTGTGGATATGGACACTTGCCATATGATTTAGAAGACCATAGTAGTTTGCTGTTGATTCCCAACACAAGGGTACGGACAACAACTGTATCTTCTTCAAGGATGGGTGGAAGATCGTTTTAAAGCCTATGCAAGAATAGACATTCAACACCCCTACAAAGGTTTTGGGAAAACTTGTACTTTTGGTAGATGGGCAGGAATTTTTAGAAGAGGCCAAGGGTGCTAGGGAGATTTTAGCCCTATTAGTCAAAGGAGGGGCAACTGCAACGACTTTGGAAGTTCCTACAGTATTGCAGCCAATGAGTTCCAAGCCATTATACCCAATGAGATACCCGAGGGTCTTCTGCCAATGCAGAATGTTCAACACCATATTAACTTGGTGTTGGGTGTTAGCCTTCCTAACCTTCCCCACTGTCACATTAGCCCAAAGGAAAATCAGATTCTACAAGGACAAGTAGAAGAGCTAAGTTGGAAAGTACATTTGAGGGAGAGTATGAGTCTGTGTTGTACCTACCTTATTGGTACGGAAGAAGAATGGTAGTTGGTGAATATGTGTTGACAGTAGGGCAGTCAACAAGATAAACTTCATGTATCAATTCCCATTCCCCAAATTAACAACATGTTCAATGTGCTTGTCAGGGCCAAGATTTTCACCAAGATTGACTTGAAGAAAGGATACCATCAGATTCACATTAGGCCCGGAGACGAGTGGAAGACAGCATTCAAAACAAATGAAGGGCTGTACAAATGGTTGGTAATGTCTTTTGGGTTGTCGAATGCCCTGAGCACTTTCATGAGGTTAATGAATCAAGTATTAAAACCTTTCATAGGAAGATTTATTGTTATGTACTTTGACGATATTTTTTTTTTTTTGATAAGTAATTGCAATAATATTAAAAAGCGCAAAGGGGCGCAACCCTTGTACACGGGAAGTATACAAGAGAACCCCTAACAGGGACGAACAGAGAATACATTTTAAAATTCAACATAAGTAAAAGAGCTCAAACAATGATGGGGCGCTATCCAAAAATATAAAGTATTGAGCAACCGCTTCCGTAGCTCCACCATGGATGTCTCTACATTTTCAAACAGCCTAGCATTCCGCTCCCTCCAAATACACCACAGCAAGCATAAAGGAGCTAACCGCCAAGCCTCTATAGCATGACCAGCTCCAAGCGCCGCTCCCCAACTATTCAGCAACTCCAACACCGTACGTGGCATAACCCACTCAACCCCAAATAAAGTAAGGACATAGCTCCAAAGAGCCTGAGCGACCTCGCAGTGAAGCAACAAGTGATCAATAGACTCCCCACTCTTCTTACATAAACAACACCACTCAATTACTATCACTTTCCTCTTACGTAAGTTATCATGCGTCAATATTTTGCCCAAAGCAGCTAACCAAACGAAGAAGGCCACCCTAGTTGGAGCCTTAACACGCCAAATATTCTTCCAAGGGAAACACGGGACAAAAGGGCCATCTTTCCTAATAAGCTCTTTATAGAAGGATCTCACCTCAAATAAACATTTTTTAGAGGGATTCCACACTAACCTGTCACCCTCCCCATGTCGAGCCGAACTGGAGTACAGACGATCGAAGAAAGAAAGGACCATATCCAACTCCCAATCCGGGATTTGTCGCGTGAATAGAACATTCCACTGAATAGCACCATTATGAACCACCAAATTATCTTCTACCGTCACGTCTTTATACCTTGCTATACTAAAAAGAGCTGGAAAGCATTGCTTCAAGGATCTATCCCCACACCACCAATCTTGCCAAAAACTAATATTTGATCCATTCCCCAGTTCAAACCGAACAAAATTACGAAATTCCTCCCACCCCCTCCTAATATGCTTCCATACACCTACTCCAAATGAACCCAAACCCTCTTTCGAACACCACCCCCCCTTTAAACTCTCAAACTTCGCATCAATCACCAAACGCCATAAAGCCTCTCTCTCCCTACCATATCTCCACAACCACTTACCCAAGAGAGCTCGATTGAACTGGATAAAATTGTGAACTCCCAACCCACCTATATGCAAAGGTGTGCAAATCTTGTTCCAATTAACTAGATGAAATTTGGTCTCGTCACCAATGCCACCCCAAAGAAAAACCTTTCGAATTTTATCAAGACGATTAGCCACCCTCACGGGACACTCGAGAGAATTCTTAACGGTGATGTGTGAGAACAAGTTATACATCAACGTGAAGTAAACTTTTATGATTGACAGATTGCCGTTGGTTTTTGTTGTCAGCGCCAACGATATTCAGGTAGATAAGGAGAAGGTTAGGGCAATCTATGAATGGCCAACCCTGAAGACGGTGGGTGATGTGCGAAGTTCCCATGGGCTGGCGACGTTTTATCAAAGGTTTTTCAGAAATTTAACAGTATTGTCATGATCGTACCCCCCTTACCGAATGTAGAAAGGAAAGTTTCATTGGGATGAAGAGGCTGAGCAGAGTTTTGCAGTGATCAAGGAGACGTTGTGTACCACACTGGTATTAGCATTGCTGGATTTTGAGAAGCTATTTGAGGTTGAGTGTTATGCATCCATCACTGGGGTAGGAGTTGTTCTGTCATGGGAAGGTAAACCAGTGGAGTTTTATAATGAGAAGCTTAGTGACAAGCGGTGGAAGTGATCGACATATGAGCTAGAACACTAAGGTGTTTTGAGAGCATTGAAGGTGTGGGAACATTACTTGATTCAGCGGGAGTTTATTCTGTACACAGATCACCAAGCCTTCAAGTTTATCAACAGCCAACACAATATGAACCGGATGCATGTTCGGTGGATCTCTTATATTTGGCGATTCACTTTCTCATTGAAGCGAAATAGGGTGGCTGACGCGTTGAGTTGAAGAGCATCCTTGCTAATCATGATGCGGGCAGAGATTACGGGATTTGAGTGTCCCAAAGATTTGTACATGGATGAAGATTTCAAAGATGCTTGGTAACGGTGCAACTTGGGGCAATCAGCCAATGAGATGCATATCCAGGAGTGGTTTCTATTTCAGGGTGTAAGAACTCACAATATTTTGCTGAAAAAAACAGTATTCTCTCTTGCTCATCTAAGTGAGCTTGTATTGATATATATAGAGATTACAAGATAAGATTGTTTACAAGATAACTCTAACTCTAATTCTGATATAAACCTAGATAGGATTCTGTTTTGATGATATACAACTAGAACTCTTCCTTCTAAACTTATCTACTCATGCCTTATCAACCAGATGCTTATCATGAGGTTCACTTGGACTCTTACTCTTGACTTGATCATTACAAAGTAGGTTAGACATAGTAGAAGTCTTATGTGCATTAATACGGGGCAACCAACTATGCATCCCACGGAGTTCTTTACAGGAGAAAATTATACGAGAGTTGATGGCGAAGGCTTAAGAGGACATCTCAGACGAGATAAGACCATAGCTCTAGTAGAAGAGTGATACTTTTGGCCTCAATTGAAGAGAGATGTTGGTCATCATGTTCAGCGGAGCCCAATCTGTCAGACTGTCGAAGTCCAATCCCAAAACACCTGCCATTACCAGTCCTGGAGGATCCTTGAGAGGATTTGTCTATGGATTTTGTATTGGGCCTTCCTCTGAAACAGCAAGGGACAGATTTGGTTATGGTAGTTGTTGAATGGTTTTAAAAAATGACTCCTTTTGGTTGCCTGCAGGAAAAGATCCGACGCTGTCCATGAAGCAAACTTATTCTTTTGGGAGGTGGTTCATTTGCATGGAGTTCCCAAGTCCATCACTTCGGATCAGGACACCAAGTTCCTCTCCCATTTTTGGAGGAACTTATGGCAAAGGTTTTGATACAGCATTGAATTTCAGCAGCACCAGTCACTCAAAGATGAACAAACAAACAGGGGTAGTGAAGTGAATTGCACCCTAGGTAACTCCTTCATTGCATTGTGAGGGAGAAGCCGAAGCAATGGAATCTTGCACTAGCTCAGGCCGAGTTCGCCTAAAACAACATAGTAAACTGGCCCACAGGAAAGACCCATTTGAGTGTACAGCCGGACACCGAAACATGCATTGATTTAGTGCCTTTGCCCAAGCTTTCGGGCTCGAGTGTGGCAGCAAAGCATATTAGTCGACACAGTGCAGACCATTCAAAAAGAGGTATGGCAACGTCTAGAAGAGTTCAATGCCAAGTATAAGAAGGTCACGGAAAGGCAACAAAGAGCAAAGGTTTTTCAGGAATGGGAATTGGTTATCGTCTACTTATGTCAGGAGCTGTTTCAAACGGGGGCCCCTACAACAAATTGAAGAGTAAAAAGTACGGTCCATTCCGAGTTCTCATGAGGATTAATGATAATGTTTACATCGTTGATCTTCCAAAGGATATGGCTATCTCCCCTACGCTGCCGATATTTTTGAATACCATCGAGGACGAGTTCTTTCCAATCTGGGTAGACTGACACAAGACAATCCACGACCATTGCTCAAGCGCCACCTGAGGAGCGCTCGAGCGACAACCTTCATTTAGTACAGGCAGATTGCACCGCTCAAGTGCTGCTAGATGAGCGCACAAGCGGAGCCGAAGCAGAATGCTCCGCTCAAGCAGCAGCCAGACAATGTGCTTCGTTTGAGCACCACTCTAGCTTCTGCTCGAGCGGTCTCCAACAGCTTGTTTAAAAGGGAAAGAATCTTCAAGCAGCCAAAAGTACCCACCTGATTTCAATCCAAATTTTATTCCAATTTCAGTATAATTAACTTCCTTATTAGATTAGAATTTGTTGAGTTTCCTTTCTTTAGAAAGTTTACTTGCCTTTTGAGGTTTTAAGTCATGTAATATGTACTGCAAAAGATGTTTGTTTCATTAGTTTTTAAAACAAATACAATTTGAAGTTTTCCCTCAAACTCTTTGTCAAACAAACAATCAAAAGACGTTGATTCTCAGACTCTTTAGTCTTTGCACCGCTCACTACCATAATGTTGTATGGTAAAGATACATCTTTTTGGCGGATATTAAGTCTACAGTAAATTGAATATTATTATTGTCACAAATTTGGACATTAAAAGGTCGAGCATCCAAAAGAAAAAATAATAAACTAATGCCCTTTAATGTTACTGATATTTAAGAAAAAGGTGACGTCTGTGGCAGATTTTGGGGTGGATCTGCGTCTGTCACCTTTTGAGGGTGGATTTAGTGATCAACAGCTCATTCCTGTGGTCGAGTCCGTCAAGCAGGCCGTTCTTTCCCCCCTGCCGGCGCCAGTGTTGCTTCCTCCCGTGATTCTGAGTGATTTTCCTTCTAGGGTGCGGTCTTCTGTGGACTTATGTTCTTCCGGTTCAGGGCTCATCCTTCGACTGGCAGTTCCGTCGGCTGGCTCTGTCTTGGTGAGGTCGGGTTTTGAGGACTATCAATTTGGCAAGCATGGTGCCTCGTCTGGCGGTGCTGAGCATGCAGAGTTTGGGCGTCTTTCGATAGGCAGTGTTGCTTCTGGTACTCCTTCAAGTTCTCTCCTTCGGCAGGCAGTGATGCATTCGGATGCCCCTGCCTTGGTAAGGATTTTTGGTGGGGGTCCTCAGTTTGGGAAGTTTGGAGGTCCTCTTGGGGTTTCGGCTACCTTTCCTCTTTTTCAGTGGGTTTTGTTTCCTCCGTGGCCAAGGCCGTTCTCCCATGTGTATTGGTGTCCCCAGTTTGTGTCGTCAGGAGTCTTTGAGGTGGGGGAATCTTCAAATGGGGCAGGTCCGGAGGAAAGAGATGTGGTTTACCCCAGGGTTGTGCAAGATGCTAGATCTTGTTTTCGCACGATGGGGGTTTCGTTCTTGGGATCTGATGAGAAAGGTTTTTTGGATTTCTTGACTTGGACCGAGGATCAACGCTATGACTCTGATTCCCCTCCTAAGAAGGAAAAGAAGATAAAAGGGGAAAAGAGAGGTCAAGAATTTAGAATGCTCGATTAATTTCGGTGCTAGAGGTGTGGATTCCAGTAGGGTTAGAGGCAAGAAGCTGGGGGTTTGATGTAACTTTTCTTCTGTATTCTGGGTTTTTCGGGTGTTCTTCTTTTTTTTTATTCTTTTTTTTTTTTTTTTTTTTTTTTGGTTTTGGTGTCCTTTTTGTTCACTCCATGTATGCTTAGGGGCGTCTTTATGCTTTTTTAATGCAATTTGTTTACCTATCAAAAAAAATCTGGACCCTATTTGGCAACTTTTTTAAAAAAGTGTTTTCAGTTTTTAAACACTAAAAATACCGGTTCGGGGCGTTTGGCAACTGAAAACACCAGAATTGGATTTATAAGTGCCATATCTGATATCCCCCTTCAATAAAAAAAAATAATAATAATAAATAAATAATTCCATAAACAGTTTTCAGCGGAAACAAACAGAGCTTCATGAAGTAATAATTAAGCTATTAGGAACTTTCAAAAAAAAATAAAATAAAAATTAAGCTATTAGGAGAGCATACGGGTCGGGTATCCAAGCCGGCGGGTCGGGGCCGTAGTCCCTGTAGCAACCGTAGTACATCATCTGGTGGAAGGAGAAGGGCAAGTCCGGGCTGAGCACGCGCTTGGAGATATTCCGCCACGTGTCGGGAGTGGCAGGTCCGTAAATTCGGGTGATTTTGGTGAGCCTTTCATGGAGTCCCTCTGCAAGCTCCGCTGGAATCCCCAGCGCTTCGATGTCCGACTTCCTGATGCTATCTAAAGCTTTGTAAGCCATTCTTCTCTCTCTCTCTCTCTCTCTCTCTCTCTCTCTCCCTGAGCTTTCAAAGAGTGTCTGAGCGAGTTAAAATTGCAGTGTCATGAGCGGCATAGTGCTTAGCACCTCCGGCTACGGACAAGGGATCTCCCCACTTGTGAAATAGATTTGGAATCATTTCACTGTCAAACATTTTGATTAATCATACGTGTATATTTTATATCATTTAAAATTAGCATTGTTAAAGCATTCTCATAAATTATCTATTCGTAACTTTAGGTTAAAATAAACCAAAAATAAAGCAAAAAAGAAACTTTATTGGCTTATCCATTCAAATTCTATAATAAATTTTACTTAATTCTCTATAATAAATTTTACTTAATTCTGTACGTGTAGCGTTACACTATTCACATATTTATCTTTTTTTAATTGTCTATCTCCACCTTCTACGATCTTTTTCTTCATTTTTCCTCCACGTTCTACATGCAGCAGTTGAGATATTTTACTTGCACAAGTGAGATTCCATGTTGCTTGTACGGCTATTGTTTATCTCATCATTTTCGTGCTGCCAATGCCACTTATTCAATTGTTTAATCACTAGTAATAATAAAAAGATAATCTTTTTCTTTAAATTGGTACGATCATTTAAAAATTATTGCGTTAAGAAAATAGTAGATTTAACAAAACGACTGTTAAAAAATATGACTGTTAGAAAAATGGTCATTTGAGAAAAAATGACCGTCAAAAATTTGGGTTAGAAAATGACCGTTTTAAAAAAATCACCGTTGACAAATATGACCAAATATGACTGTTTAAAAAATAAAAAATAAAAAAGAGAGAAGAAGACAGTAAAAAAATACGATAATAAAAAATAATAAAAAAAGAATATAGAGTTAAGAATAGATAATCGAATGTATAATGTATTTTAAAACTCATTAACTAAATTAGATAAAGTAGGGTTTGATTAGCTGTTCTAGATTGAGATATACATAAGTCATTGGGAATGCTTTTAGGGTTATAAAATTTATACATCTCCTTATATAAATTTATATACAAACTATAAAACATATATATAAACTCGAGATTTGATTATTTAAGATTCAAGTTAATGTTTTTAACTAACTCAAATGATGAAATATTTTTTTTATATAAGTAATCAGAAATTTTTTATAAAAAAACGTAAGCCCCTGAGCATACAAAAACAAAAAATGCAAAAAAAAAAAAAAAAAAAAAAAAAAAAAAAAAAAAAAAGAAAAGAAAAAGACTCTATAGAAGAAGGAATTCAAGCATAACAAAGCTGTTCGAAAGCTCTCAACTACCACGATCTCCATAGGGGGCAAAGAATGAGGACCCAGTGGAGAAGGAGAGGTGGTGATCGCCACAAAGACTCAAAAATCAAACTCTTGATAAGCTACGCATCCTTTTGCTTCCGAGAAAACCTCAACACCCACTTAGACTTCGACATCACGGGAAACAAGAGCCAAAGCCGTTCACTCAACGCTGCCGCCCCTGAAAAATCTGACCCAACAACAATGAAGCCCATCATCAAAGGAAACTCCTCAATACCTAGTTCTTGCTCAGAAAGAGCTGGACCAGAGACTTGCACATAAGGGATAGAAGTGGTAGGGAAAGAAAGTGTAGAGATGTGAGTAAAAGGGAAAGAAGTGACATGCACAGACAACGTTGGAGCAATAAATTCCCACCTAGAAAACGCCATAACAAATTCCGATCTAGAGTATGCTTGAACGGGACCAAAGAGGGTCAGAACACTACCTAGAATCGTCGTCGAAGACCACAAACCCAGAAACGCTTCTGGGACCGTGACCCGCCCAACAACCTCACCATAACCCAAAGAAGACTTAGTACCTGTAACCATAGTAGTATCCATGGAAGTCAAAGACGTCGCCTTCGGGGAGACAAGAGAGATCTGATCAACCCCTAGACTTGGACTCGCACCCAGACCCGAGACCCACCCCACATTTGCACCAGAATCCAATGAGGGCTCGAGACCCGAATCCATAGCATAAGCTATGGGCCCAAAAATCGGGTCATGCCCTATGACCCTCTTGGCATGGGGCTTAAACACCAACCGACTACACCCAGCCTAAAACCGGGAACCTTTGAGTGCAGCCTTATAACTCTTAATCACTCGACTCGCCACAAAACCACCCACCTTACACTTAAGCCCAAAAGAGGACTTAAAGCCCAGTCTCTTCGAAAACCAACAAACCCAATCTAATTAGTAATTAGTATGGATTTTTTTAAAAATAAAAAATAAAAAATAAAAATTGTTCTTTTGCAAGAGCTACAGACTTATCTATTTATAGACTTTTAGCCTTACATCCACTATAACAGCTATCAATTTTATAAACTTTTGCCTTTGAAACACTTGCAGCTAATACAGTAAACACCAACTATTAAGAAAACATCTAAAGCATACTAAGCAGCAAGGAACTTATATAGAAGTTTCAATCCTTTGGATGCTCCTACATATAGACCCACTTAGAATAATACTTTTATGATAGGTAGCTTAATTGTACAAAGACCTAACGTTGCCAAAAATAGATAACAACATGCCTCAGGGCATTACGGCTTTGTGCCTTTGATGTGACAGTTTGATCATGCGAGCACTAGAGTAAAACTCTAATATGCAAGCACGTCGTTGCTGAAGAACAAATAGCATTTCGCCTACCTACTCCTAACACATGCATTACCCAATCCGATAACGTAAACATCTAAGTACAATGAAGCTTAAAACAAAGACATCTTGCTCATTAATACAAAGACATCATCATCTCCCAAATACAGGTAACACTGAATCCCAGGGCATTACAGCTTCGTGCCCTTGAACGTCAGTTAATCATGCAAGCACTATAGTGAAACTCTAATATGCAAGCATATCTTTATTGAAGAACAAATGACATTTTGCCTACCTACTCCCAAGACACTACATTACTCATACTTGGATAACTTGAACATCCATGTACTTCTAAGTTCAATGCCTTTTTAAGACATGCAACCAGTCGATAAAAATATACATATGTTCTTTGCCATTAAAACTCATATGCATACTAATATGTCTAGCATAAAAACCACAATATTCTATATCATGAAAGCATCACACAATTTAAACAGTGCTATGCATGCTCATGATGGTCTTATTATTCTTTGTGAGGCTTACCCTCTAGTTCGTTATGAGGCTTACCCTCGAGCTTTTTATGAGACTTACCCTCGAACTCTTTATGAGGCTTACCCTTGAGTAATCATTATTATGGGGCTTACCATTCAAGTTATCTTGTTATGGGCTTACCCCCAAGTTATCCTTGTGAGGCTTACCCTCGAGTTATATGCTCATACTTTATGCTTTACTATTCAAACTCTATAACTTACTCTTTGCAAATTATGTTTTCTTCAAACAATAAATCAATCAACATGCAACTTTATCAATCTACTTTGCATAACTCAAATCCCAACCGCAGCACACATTCAAACACTTTAAATCAATTCAACATCCTTCATTCATTCATCATTTCATAATCCTCATTGATATAATTTGAACATAATCAAAACTACTCAAATCATCCAAAAGCATATATTTAACATAACGTCAGTTCGGTTATATAAAACAATATAATGTTTGCAATTCTATAATTATATAAAAGTAGTTTTCTCAGTGAGTAGAATACTCACCTTGGTTGCATTAGACTCTTGACTCGAATATTTCCTTGTGTTCTAGTTACTTGAACTCTATATTGGAGAGCCAATGGAAGTCTCCAATAATGACACATTTTTGCAAACATTAGTAATATTAGACTATGCTATTGAACCTATACTCTATGACACATAAACTACCCGCGTGCTCACACGTCACTTCACTCGTTTCTAAAGCTAGCTAAACGCCTTAGGCTATTATTAGGTTAATCATTGGTTCTATGTTCATATTCTATTTGTTTATTAACACTAAGATGTATTTACTATTTTCATTAGCTTATCTATTATTGATATATCACATTATTATTGTTAACCCATTTTTATAGCTTGTTGTTTATTTACCAAGTAAATAATATATATTTAACTCATATATATGCATGTGTATATATATACATATAAACTTGTACAAATACAATACTTAAGCCTAATTCGATGATACACTAAAATACTATGTGTACATGTATAGGTGAATTAGTTATTTAGTTACCTTGTTATCATTATTAACTGTTAGGCTTTATATATCAAATGCTTATTAAACTAAACCTAGTCTCATAACACACTTATGTATTTCACAATACATAGATAGACACATTACTCATCTAATTACTTACTAGATAAATCCGGAGCCTATTTATGTTTTTCTATAAGCTTACTAACTTATACTTATCAATTTAGGGTTATTTAAATAATTTACAACTCTTATATTTAATACTTTATCTTTATTAGTTTCTAATCATCCAAGTAGCTTTAGACTATAGAACTTTAATCTTATTTAACTTATTAATATAATTGATGAATGTCAAATATTGTACTTTTGGATCCCTTAATGTGCATTTGCTAAACCTTTAGCTTTGTCAATTTTTAATATTTTTCGTTAGTTTTAGTATCTTAGTGTTTTGCAGGTAATTGCGAGAAAATGATAGTATTTTTTGTAAAATTACAAAGTGGTTCAATTTTCTTTGTTAAGCATGGGATAAGATCAGTTGGGGATAAAAATATATCATATATTCCACCTGGGCCTCGAGCCTTGGTTTTCAATCACTAGACATAGAAGAGCCGAAGCCCTGCAGCATTGAACCAAGACATATATCACATGCACGATCCTTTCTCGATTGGAGCACCGAACCCATGCAGGCCATGCATAACTGGTAGGCTGAATAGAAGACATGAGTGTTGTGGGAGGCGTCACAGCAGATTTTTACACGTTGAAGTCGTGTGTGAGTTGGCTTCTCAAGATTCTTTTCAAAACTGGCTTCAACGTGAGACGTGGACCTGAATAGCAGCACGTAAAACTGGGTTCTTTCCAAAACAAAAAGGAGACGTGGAGTGGAAAGGCAGCACCGAACAGGAGCCGTGCATGTGGTAGATATTCACGATGTTTTTTCCTTAACGGTGCAGAACCGACTTGTAGTCTGGATGATGAGCAGCATTGACTTGATTATATTGTTTTCTTCTCGTGAACGTGTGAGAGGCGTTCCTGCAGCTCTTCCTTTACACTTCTTTCCAAAGACAGCCGAAACATTGATTCTTTCCAAAAGGAGAGGTAGCACCGTTTGAGAGCAGGGATTCAATATACTTTTCCATACCTGTAGCTAAGCCATGCGAATCTGTTAAAGAGAGACAAGCACGTTATTTCTATACCTGGCATGCAGCACCTAATTAATATACACGTGATTCTCTCCACGCATACCTGGACAGCAAAGGAACAAGATGTTAACCTGTATACCTCGCATGACAGCACATTGGCAGCAACGGCAATCACTAGGAAGGCAACTACAAATCTCCACCATCTTGGAAAGATCTCAACTATATCAGGAAAGGAAAATATTGAAGTATCCCCAGCTATGTGTGACAAGATTCAACTATATTGTGATGCCCAAGACAGCACTAAGAAGGAAGGGAAAATATTGCTTAATGAGAAAGAAGATCGTGATGCCCAAGACAACGTGAAGAAGGAAAGGAAAATATTGAGCAAGCTTGAATTGCCCAACCTTGATGCTCACAAAAACACTAAGAGGGAAAGAAATATATTGCAGCAAAGACTCTCAGAACCAATAAGGAATGAAATTATTATGACTTGATTTTCATTGTTTTTATTTCCTTTGCTGTACAACCGTAGATGTTATACCAACCTTGTATATAAGGCCAAATGCCTCTTCATTATAAGTCAAGTGATTATAAGAAAGCAATACAAATATTTTCATGGTATCAGAGCAATATTTGGCATACGCCAGTTTTGTGTTGATCCTTCCTATGGCCACTTCAAGCCCATCATCCTCAGACATCACTACCACCTTCATTCCACCGACCAACAACCAAAATAGCTCTCTCAAGCTTGACAACAACAATTATCTCATGCGGTTAACACAAGTACTTCCTATACTGCATACCCATGACCTGATAGGTATCATTGATAGTTCAGAGCAGTGCCCTCAGAGAATTATCACCAATGATGAAGGGAAGGAGACTCCCAATCCAGAGTTCAATATCTGGAACAAAAAGGATCAGTACATCCTCAGCATCATCACTGCCTCTCTCACTGAGAAGGTATTAGCCACAGTATATGGCCTAAATGCCTCAAGACAGGCGTGGACAGCATTAGCAACAATGTTTGCCTCACAATCCAAGTCCAGGACAACCCACCTGAAGCAGCAACTACAAAACCTCACTCAAGGTCCCAAGTCGTGTTCAGATTACCTCCAGCTTGCAAAACAAACTGCAAACCAACTCACTGCAGCAGGTAAGCCCATAGATGATGAAGATTTAATTGCTTTCATTATTAATGGGTTGAATCCATCTTTCACCAGCTTCATTACAACCTATTCCTTTGCAACCCGAGAGAGCACCCTCAATTTTGAGGACTTTTAGGATCAGCTTCTCAGTCATGAGATGCTGCTCAATCAGCAGCAACAAGAGGCCACAGACAGTTCATCTTTTGCCTTAACAGCACAAAGACCCATGGTTCCTCAGTTTTCCAAAGGAAGAGCCCCACAGTTCTCCAAGTTTCCACCAAGAAACTTCAACCGAAGGCCTGCCAATGGTTACCCCACACCACGGCCACAGTATCAACAGTACAATCGAGGACCTCAACAGTACAATCGGGGCAACTCTTCCTTCTCCAACCAGCAATACCGCCAGCAGTGCAGTCAGGGGAATTCTTTTTCCAAAAGATCATACCACACTAGTGAAAATTATTGGACTTCTAATTAACAGTGTGTGTAAACGGTGTGCAACAAAATATTAAATGCGGAATTAAAAGAGACAAATATTTTGTTGACGAAGTGGAAACCCAATTAAGAGAAAAACCACTTCGGGGTAGCCAAACCCAGGATATCCACTATTCAGAAGACAAGACTAGATACAAGGTAGTAACACTCACATACCCCTGATACAGTGGTCGTACCTTGCTCTCTAACGTGTAACCTAACACGAACGCCTCCCAACCAGGTCTCCTACCTGAAGGGGTCTTCAATGGAATCCTTTACCTTAGGGCCAACCCCTAAGATAGACTTCATAACTGATCAAATCACACACTTGCAAAAGCTAGAGAGCTAGAAAATCTTCAATATCTCCCTAAACACCCTCTCTAAGCTGTAAGGAATTCACTACCGAATTCTCTGTAGAATGCATGCCTAGAGCCTCTTATTTATAGGCTTAGGAAGCTCTGAATTAGGTCAAAAATGGAGTCTCTGGCACGCGCGTCCGGACGGGAGCCTTGGCCGTCCGGACGGGCAACTTTTTCCTTATTCGAAAAGTAATTCTGGAATTTTCGCAGGGCCATCCGGACAGGAGCTGTCCGGATGAGTATAATGGTCCTCCAGACAATCAATTTATAGCATTTTTCATTAGCTTTCCAACGATGCTGATTTCGTCCCAATCCAATATTTGAGTAAAAAGTTATGATTAAAATACCGGAGGGTGTTCGGACGGCTTGATCAAGCGTCTGGACGGTCAACTGCAACCGCCTTTCCAAAGTAGCACTGAAAGCTTCCATAACAAGGCCACGTCCGGACGATGTTGCCCTAGCGTCCGGACGGTTGCACTTTGGCTGCACGTAATTACCATAATAAGGCTTTGAGCGTCCGGACCCTAAAGGCTGACCTTCGGACGGTTGAACTGGTGTACGCAATTTCCATATATGAAGCTTGATCGTCCGGACGGTTGAACTTTGTATGCATGTCTTGCCTTATAGAGAACATCATCCGGACGAGATCACACATCGTCCGGACGGTTGCAGCCGTCTTCCCATAACTGTGTCTTGAGGCAGAAACCCTAATGCTTGTCAAACACTGAATGGCGTCCGGACGGTATAATTGATAAGCGCTAAATGTTGCACATTCAAGCCCTTTAACTTGCATATGTTAATTCCTTAGCATTATTATTTGTTTGATTTTGTGTTGTTTTAATGTTTTCAGGTTTTAAATAAAGATGCAATTAATTCCATTAATTTTGGGCTTAAAACACACTTTGAGAAGACCTAGAAGATATGTTTAAGCTTAATCAATCATAATAGAATACCTATATGATGTGGTTAAGTTTAATCAATTCAAGTGAATGATTAAATCGGAATTTCTCCACTAAGAGTCAAAATCGGATTGGATTCAAATTTGGATTATGCATATGTCTCAGTGTTTGGATCATAAATTTTGTGTCAAATATCAGATTGCAATGAAATTAGTGGCATTGGAATGCTAATAAAAAATGAAACAAATATGTCAGAAATAGTTTTTCTCTAATTCGAATGTTTACTATGCTAAAATTGCCTCGTAATAAAAGACCGCAATTCTTGCCGAATTTGAAATCCTTTTCCTACTTGGATTGAAGTTTCAATCTCCTACTTGGACAAGAAGACTCAAGAGACGATTTTTCTGGAATTCCAAGGGCTTCTAGGACTTGTGTGCTCCCTATAAATAGACCCCTAAGCTTCAAGAGAAGTTGTGTGCTTGTACTTGGGCTTGTACTTAGATTTAGACAGAAAATTCTTCTTGGAGGCCTGACAAGTTGAAGAGGAGAAGAACATGGCAGGAGGCCATCCTAGCACTACGATGAGCGGCTAAATTCCTATTAGGGTGTTGATGTAGCCCTTTCCAAGTAACGATGGTTTAATTGTATTTTAATTTGGGATTTTCTCTATGCATGATAGTTGTAACTGTGAGAATTGATTTTAATGTTTATATTCAATCATTATGAATTTCTTATCTTGTCTTAGAAAGTCTTTTATATTGATTGAACTCAATCCTTCATATTTTCTGTGATTATGTGAATGATTGTTATACAACGGTTTTAATTGACATATGATCAAGAGGATTAAATAGACCATGCCTAGGGAAAACGGATTGTACTACACCCTAGTTTAGTGTAATTTAGGTAGACAGTCGGTACCAACCGAAGATGAGTTATACTATTCCATTGATTATGTGTATATCCTATTATAGACGTAGCTAGTCCATGCCTAGGGAAGACGGGTCGTACCGCATCTTAGTGGTTAGGTAGACGGTCCGTGCCAACCGAAGATGGATTATACTTATTCTTTAGAGGTAATTTCTTGACTACTCGAGTGAGACGAGTCCTATATCATGCATAGTATGAATTTTCCTTGTTAATTTATGATTGACCATTGTTATGCGGTGAGTGGTGAAATCAATCCCCTATTCTTTATCTCATCCCTACTATCTTTAAATTTATGTCTTTTACTTTTATGCATTTATTTTTAGAAAACAAAAACCAAATCAAACATATTTTTAATTAAGTTATATTTAATATCGAAAAGCTTGATAATAATACCCCTGCAGTTCTTGAGGTTCGACACCCTCTCTATAGCCTTATCCTACAAGGATTCGTTCTATTGCGAGTGGTTAATTTTATTATTGATATATTTTGGTAAACAAAAGACCACATCAATAACCACGTCGTCCGGACGGATGCACTGGAACACTGGGACCTTCTCGAACTCTGAAGAGAGTCCGGACGATTTGCCATTACGTCCGAACGGATGCAAAATTGAACTATTCGAAGCTTCTAGACACTGATGGGTGTCCGAATGGAAAGTTCTCGTCGTTTGGACGGATTATGCTTTGACAGATAAGCGTCCAGACAGAATACCACGTCGTTCGGACGGATGTTGCTGACTGATGAGCGTCCGAACGGTATAATCACGTCGTTCGGATGGCTGACAGGGAACCGAAATAAACTTTCTTGAAAACTTCATAGAATCTTCTTGAAGAACATAGCTGAAGAGTAGATTCTGGATAAAGCAGCATCCCTGTGAAAACAACAACATTACATAGAAGTGATTTTGTCCAACAGAATGCAGCCAACACAAAAACTAACAACTAGTCCCCTGCAGCAAGAACATGGGCACCTACAACAACCTGTTCACACTTTTTCTGAGTCTCGAGCTCCCTGCCAAATTAGTGGGAAGACTAACCACCTTGCCATAGATTGTTATCACCGTATGGACTATGCTTTTCAGGGACGAAATCCTCCTTCACAATTGGCAGCTATGGTAGCACACACAAATGCTGCATATGAGGAACAACAATGGCTTACGGATAGTGGAACCAATGCCCATATTACTAATGAACTGGAGAATCTTCAAATCCAGCAACCATTCTAGCACACAAAAGAAGTAGCAGTCGGGAATGGAACTGGCCTTGCCATAGAAAATACTGGTTTATCCCTTATTCATACACTTGATTCTTCATTTAAGCTTGATAATATATTACATTGTCCACAAGCCTCAGCCAATCTTCTTTCTATACAAAAATTATGTCTTGATAACTCTTGTTATTTTATCCTAACCTCTTCCTATTACTATGTGAAGGACCTCTTGACTCACAGAATACTCCTGAAAGGCAAGAGTGAAAATGGCTTATATTTGTTGCGATTTGGAAGAAATTTTCACAAAGGAACCAAGACATTTGCAACTTTGATAGGAATAAGGACCACATCTTTAGTATGGCATTTTAGACTAGGACATCTTTCTTTAGATATTGTCCAGCGTGTGGTTAAGGAAAAACATCTACCTATTTCTGAATTTGATTTCCATAAAACATCTGCTTGTATTTTATGTCAATTAGGCAAAAGTAAAAGGCAGCCTTTTCAAGCTTCAAATCGTACTACTCTTCAACCTTTAGAATTGATTCACTCTGATATTTGGACATCACCAATTCAGTCCGTCAATGGATGCAAATACCATGTTATTTTCATAGATGATTTTTCATGATATACATGGATTTATCCTCTCTATCATAAATCTGAGGTCTTTGCATCTTTTGTCAAATTTAAACTCTTAGTAGAAAATCAATTAACTACTAAGATTAAACAAATTCAATTAGATGGGGGAGGTGAATATACCTCAAGTCATTTTCAATCCTTCTTGACCAAGCATGGTATCTTACATAGAAAATCTTGTCCCCATACATCACAACAAAATGGACTTGCTGAGCGAAAACTGAGACATATCTTAGAGACAGGTTTGACACTTTTAGCCCACTCCCATCTCTCAAATCGTTATTGGGTTGATGCCTTCCTCACCGCTGTGCACACAATAGGTTGCCTACTCCAACTCTTAAGTACAAGTCACCTTACTTTACACTCCATAATCGTGAACTTGACTATCAAACTCTTAGAGTCTTTGGTTGCCTCTGCTACCCTCTTCTTCGACCCTTGGCTTGCATAAATTGGAATATAGATCCAAACCTTGTATTTTCCTAGGTTACAACTATGCTGGCTATAAATGTTTGGATCCTGTTACTAACAAAGTTTACTTGTTTAGACATGTTATCTTTAATGAAGATTTCTTCCCTGTAAAGGATAAAGCTATTTCACAACTTCCTTCCAAGATTAGTGCTCAACGTGATGTTCCTTTCATTCTTCCTATTCAACTGCCTTTTGTCCCTCATGATTTTTCTGGTTTACCTCCTGTTTTTGACCATACCACAGGCCCAAGTGCACCTTCTCAACCTATTGCCGAGCCAACCTCAGAAATAGCCTCTCTTCCTACTGCCGAGCCTACCTCACCTCATACTACAGTTTCTGCAACATCCCCTTCCAATGCAGCCTCACCTCAAGCCTCTGCCAGTCTTCCACTTACACATACACAGCCTCAGCCACATCCTATGGTAACCAGGTCCAAAACTAGTTCTCTCAAACCCAAGTCCTTTGCCGATTTTCAACTTTTTCATACCCTTCATTCTGAAACCAAACCAGTATCCTATAGCAAGGCTGCCCTTGATCCACACTGGAAGGAGGCTATGAAACTTGAATATGAAGCTCTTATTTCTAATGGCACGTGGACTTTGTGTCCTAGGCCTCTCGATCACACTACCATTCGCAACAAATGGGTGTACAAGATTAAGTGCTTGGCTGATGGTTCTGTCGAAATGTTTAAAGCAAGGCTGGTAGCTAAAGGATTTGATCAACATAGTGGAATAGACTATACAGAAACCTTTAGTCCTGTCATCAAACCTTCCACCATTTGAGTTATCTTAACTTTGGCAGTTCATTTTAATTGGGATATTCGTCAACTCGATGTATCTAATGCTTTTTTACAAGGTTCTTTGCTTGAAGAGGTCTACATGGAACAACCTCAGGGTTTTATTGACAAGGAAAATCCTGATTTGGTTTGTCGTCTCCACAAAGCCATCTATAGCTTGAAACAAGCTCCACGAGTATGGTTCACTAAATTGTCCACCTTTCTTCTTGATCTTGGGTTTACGGCTTCACTGGTAGATACTTCACTCTTTATCTATATCCGTGGGCAGGTTTGCATCTATATGCTGGTTTATGTTGATGATATCATCATCACAGGCACTCATTCTCACCTGATTTCTTCTACCATTACTACACTGCAACATGAATTTCCCTTAAAAGACTTGGGTCCTCTACATTATTTCCTTGGTATTCAGGTTACACGTCACAGTCATGGGATTCATCTTTGCCAAAAGAAATATATCACAGAATTACTTCGTAAAGCCCATATGGATGGGGCCAAACTTGCTACGTCTCCATGTCCCTCTGGTTCCCAGTTGTCTCGTTATGATGGTGAGCCCTTGTCCAATCCTACCCCTTACCGTCAGATTGTAGGGGCCCTTCAATACTTTCTTTGTCAATCAATTGTGCCAGCACTTGCACCATCGATCTTCAACTCATTGGACGGCAGCCAAACGAGTTTTGCGGTATCTGCAAGGTACCTCTGATCATGGGCTTCACTACACCAAAAGTCATCTTCAACTGAATGCATTCTGTGACTCTGACTGGGCCGATTGCCCAGATGATCGTTGGTCTACCACTGGTTTTGCTGTCTTTTTGGGTGATTTTCTTGTGTCTTGGAGTGCCAAGAAACAGCCGGTAGTTTCTCGATCCAGCACTGAAGCTGAATATCGATCTCTTGCCATTACTACAGCTGAGGTGTTCTGGCTTCGTATGTTGTTCAAAGAGCTTAAAGTTTTTCTTCCCGTTGCCCCTATACTCTAGTGTGACAATATAAGTGCTCTAGCCTTAGCATCTAATCCAGTGTATCATGCTAGAACTAAACATATTGAGGTGGATTATCACTTTGTTAGAGAAAAGGTACTTTATTGTGATATCTTGATCAAATTTATTTCTACTGGGGACCAGGTCGCAGATATCTTCACTAAGGGTCTCTCCTCTGCTCGATTTCTTGCTTTGAAGTCCAAGTTGATGGTGGTTTCACCCCCTATCAACTTGAGGGGGGATGTTAACCTATATACCTCGCATGACAGCACATTGGCAGCAACGTCAATCACTAGGAAGGCAACTAAATCTCCACCATCTTGGAAAGATCTCAACTATATCATGAAAGGAAAATATTGAAGTATCACCAGCTATGTGTGACAAGATTCAACTATATTGTGATGCCCAAGACAACACTAAGAAGGAAGGGAAAATATTGCTTAATCAGAAAGAAGATCGTGATGCCCAAGAAAACATGAAGAAGCAAAGGAAAATATTGTGCAAGCTTGAATTGCCCAACCTTGATGCTCACGAAAACACTAAGAGGGAAAGAAATATATTGCAGCAAAGACTCTCAGAACCAATAAGGAATGAAATTATTATGACTTGATTTTCATTGTTTTTATTTCCTTTGCTGTACAACCATAGATGTTATACCAACCTTGTATATAAGGCCATATGCCTCTTCATTGTAAGTCAAGTGATGATAAGAAAGCAATACAAATATTTTCACAAGACACATATAGATTTCCTTCCATAGCGAGAACCGAGACTAAAGGACTAGTGCAACACTAGGAAGGAAATTGGATGTATGGAAGACACACGTGGAGACCTGAGCAATGAACCGCACAAGAGCAGCACCAAAATACACGGGTTCTTTCCTGGAGGCAGCACCTTGTTCTCTCCAAAGCCAGTCCAGATCACACTCTTTTCCATAATCGCTAAGACACGTTGTGCGACACCTTAAGATGAAAAAAATTGAAGATTTGTCCAGTTGTCCGTGCGGCGCAAGAGAAGGATATTGAGGCAGGACACATTGATCTGCTCAAGGGTAGAAGCGTCATTTTGTAAAATTTGGGTTCTAACCTAATTTTCTTCTATAAATACCCCAATACTAGGCATCATTTGGAATGTCAATTTTCTTAGGAGCATTGTTTTAGCTCTTGTCTTGTTCTTTTCTTTTGTAAGTTTATACTTCTTTCATATTTCCTTTAATTTAAAATTATTTAGTTTATGTTATTCTTTATTTCTTCGTCATTTTAATTTATTTCTTTGATTTATTTGAAGTTATTTAGTTTCTGTTCTTCTTTCTTTCTTCGTCATTTTAATTTGTTTCTTTATGTTTTCAATTGAAGCTAGCGTGTTGTTTTTAGTCATGAGAGGCTAAAATCTTCAACTAAGGTTGAAGATGAAACCTCGTCATTGATAACGCATGTTCTAGTTATTTTATTTATATAATCCTGTTTTTCTTTTTATCAAAATATTGTTTAAGTCCAAATTCAATTTATTGATGTATGTCTTTTGATTGAATAATTACTTATTTAAAATTGGATATTCAATGTGTTTCAACTGATGGATATATTGAATCATTCGATTGAAAGAGGATAACCACTGTGATTTGTTTGTCAAAATGGATAAATTGGATGATTTAATTTCAATTGGGTATTCGTTGTAATTTATTTAATAATTAGATTCATTGAATGATTTAATATGCATTTTTTTGGGACTTTGAACAATCAATAAGGCATAATTGTTTATCGGGTGTATAAATAAAATACAAGAATGTGTTGTTTGATATGGCGATGTGGATTCTAAAACCTTAGTGTTCTTTTTCTTTTTTCTTTTTATTCTTTTATTTTTTTGTTCTTATTCAATTTTAATTTAGTTTATTATTTTACTTTATAAAAATTCCAAAAATTCGGCACTAGGTTAAAATAGGATTAATTTAATTAGAAATTGATTTTTGCAATGCAATTCCTTTTGGATTCGACCTCGCACTTGCACACATTTTATTGCAAACGACTCATGAGCTTGCGAGCACTTTTAAAACTCACAACAATAATAACTCTTATTAGATTAGATTACAATCACGAATAGAATATTCATTCGTTTACTAAAGCTTATACATAGACCTCAAAGCTAAGCATTACACTTAGGCTCTAGGTTTAATTCATGCTTAGCTTAACTTATCCCAAGGCTCCTAGTGAACGCCTAAGCCCAACATCATCAATTTTACATAATTGAGCTAAGCAAAAGAATCAAAAGTTAAATAAATATCCAAATAATCCGTTAAAAAGAATCCAACCGTTTACCATAGCTACCCATCAAATTAGGTTCTAAAATAAACATTATTCTTAATCATTTAACTTATCAAAACAGCCCCTTAAAATTCATAAAATATAAATCATAGTCATTACAATCTCTATTCCAACAATAAGCCAAGATTCTCCTACAACCAAACCTTCAATATCATCCATGCAAAAACTTGTTGACAACTTATGTGTGTGAACCCAAGTGCAGGTTGTCGCGAAGTATTAATTCTCGGAAGTCGAGTGTCGAACCACAGGGATTTGGGAAACAAAGAACACTAAAAAAATAAAATTAAGAAAAATTTATGATAGATGATTTAGTTGAATGATGAAAATAAAATATATAATGAAAATAACAATTAAAAGGGATCGTTAAGGCATTGGGGTTTTACTTTTAACAAAATTATAATATTTATTTCGCAACTCATGTGATAATCGAAGAATAGATCAGTGAATACCAAGAGAAAATATCATCGAAAGATTAATCTTAAAATTGATTGATTTTATTACGCAAAATTGGTTATTTGATTAGCAGGGAATTCAAAGCATTCACTGTACCCGTAGTTAACAATGAATCAAGGAATTTTGCAGAACAAAAACCTTTTTCTAAGAATAAATCATGCAATCAATTAAAAAGATCTTACATTAAAAATCATAAAAGAGTTGAAAAATAAATACTACAATCTTATTAAAAGTTTCACCCTTAGCCTTAACTAGAAATTTAGCTAGACATAATTATGTAAATAAATTTCATTGTTAAAATCATAAACATCGTGCTAGCAAAATAAAATAACTGAGAAGAAAATAAAAATAAATCTTGAACCGTCGTCGCTGTCTTATTTGATCTTGAGTTGAACGTCTTCTTTTTTTTTTTCTGCAATTTTCCAGCTCCCTTGTTTGTTGTCGTGTTGCTTCTCTTATAGAGATAAGTGTCATTCTTCTTTTGGGATTCGTACTACTATAAGAATCTCAGTCTTCTCTTTGTTCCATGTCTCTCTCTTACACTTGAAATAAAACTCCGCTTCTTTTTATAAGAGTCAAAGACACCTTTTTCTTCTTGGTTTTGTCATGTAGTAGTATTAGAATGTTATTCCAATTCGTGGGTCCAGCAGTTTGGTTTCACCTCTTATTGTTTTACACATTGGACTCTATCTTGGGCATATGATAGACTTCTTCTTTTGATCCACATCTTGGCTTTTACTCTTTGATTTCTTTTGTCATTCCTACATAACACAATTTCTTGCATTAATATATCATTTAATCTTAATATGAATGATTGAACAATATTCCACAATTAAATATAAAATGCAAGAATTAAATTATAATAAAGTATGATAATACTTATTTTAATAAGAAAAATAAGCACTTTTAAGCTATTATCAGCCATTCATCAAAATAAATCAAAACCCCTCCTTTACATACATTCAGCTATAGCCATTAAGGACTACCCAAAAATCACACCACATATCCAACCATACATCACACGGCTATTACCTTCACTTAACCAATCTAAACAAATTCAACCATTCAACATCAATATAAATAATTATTCCAAATCAGGATTTTAACTAACATAAGCTTCCACAAACATTAAGCTCAATCTCTAACAAATAACCACAAACCAACATCATCACCAAATTTACAAATCCCAAAACTAATTTCGGATTTCAATAAAAACACCCATCAAAATCACCCTCTATTTTCAGTCAACAATGATTCCAAAACATAAATCCACAAAATTATTTATCACAACCAATGGCTATAACAACCCTAGAATTTCAACCTATATCAAACCCCCAAGAGACCCATTCGAATTTTGCAACTAAAAACCCTAAATAGAAATTGCAACCAAATCCCTAAAAAAATCGGTCACCAATGACCAAAAATCACCAAAGCATAAAACCCACTCAAAATCCGAATCTAAAAGCTAAAGGGAAGATGATTTTTACCTGACTTGATACCCATAGCCAAAACCCATTTTATTTTCTGCAACTTGGTCTCTCTCTCAATCTGTTGTCTCCATGCGGTAGTTCTCCCTCAATCTTGGTTGTCTCATGTGCGTGTGTGATCGGAGAGGAGGGGAGAAATGAGAAGAAAAGGGAAGGAAAGGAAAGGAAAGGAAAGGGAAAGAGAGGGAGTCGGGTTGCTGGAATAGAGGGGCAGTGTGCGTGAAGGATAGGGAGAAGAGAGGAAGAAAATAGAAGAAGAGAAGAGGGAGCGTGCGGGTGGGATCCAGAACCTCTCTAGTTCATTAGAGTTGGAGAGGAGCCGGTACATGGTCAGGATGTGTTTTAAAAAAATCAAAGGTGTAAAAATTGCCACGTTCAAAGCCAAAAAAAAAAAAAAAAACCCTTTCTTCTTCTTTTTCGCAAGGTCTCCCCTCCTTTTTCTCTCTCTCTCTCTTCACTGAAATCTCTCTCTCTCTTCCTTCTGAGATCCAAAGAATGAAGTTTGGCAAGCTTGCCAATGGTGGTGTCAGGAATAGAACTAGCCAAGCCTAAACCATAAGCTACCAACTCAACAACATATTCATTATCTTCATCACATAAAACCCTGTCCCATGAGCAAACCCTTTCCCCTCCTCTCTCTCTCTCTCTCTCTCTCTCTCTTTCTCTCTCTATTCTTTTGTATATTGTTATATGTATCAATATATCGTTATATTATGGGATGCAGTTGACTTACTGTTCCGACAGTATGGGATTGTGGTGTTAACCACAATCACATGCAAGTTTATGCAGGTCAAGACGAAAGACGGAGTCACTAGGATTATTATGTTTAAGGATGAGACATTTTATTATTATTAAGTGCCGCATTTGGCACATATGGTATTTTTTATTGTATTTATTGTATTAGAACTAATGGTTCGTATTTTAATATAATGAGGTAATTTAGTCAGCTCTGGTGTTATGTTTCCTAAGTTTTTAAAGAAAAATATATTTTTCCTGCCAATTATTTAACTCTGATGACGTCGTAATGTCAAGTGGAAATCAAAATTTTCACTTACCTTTTTTTGTAAAAGGCAGGGCGTTACAGTATGGTATCAGAGCTGTTTGCTCTGGTGACCACTAGAACTGACCATAGTAAAGTCTAGGAATGATATAAGAGCTATAGGTAAAATGAATTTTTATAAACTCCTTAAGAGCTTTTGTGTGAAGTTATGTAACGGAAGAAAATATTAACTGTCGTACAGTTAGGATACTTATGATTATCTATGCTTGTGTAAATGTATGCATGGTATGATTCTTATGACTATATGTTTTCCTTACTATGCATGTTAGGTCATATATTGATACGACTTACTATGCATTTTAGGAAACATATTAATGTGATTTATATATAGGAAATATATTGGTATAAATTGCATGCCATATACAGAGTATACTATGGGACTATTTTGATTAAAGAAATAATTCTGAAATAAAAAAAAATGTTTTAAGTATAAACTTTTAACATTGATACCATGTTTATGGAATGATATTTAGACACGATGAAAATGCCTTTAAATTAAAAGCTTTATGAAAATGATATATGTATATTATAGACATATGTTTGTTTCATTTGTCTAAATAGCAACGTAGACACTCCCATGAATAAAGGGAGTAAAACTTTTGTTTCAGAATGAGAATCTCGTTCATGTAAAACAATCCAATGAATATGAGGGAATTAAACTCTTGTTCAAAGATGAGGCTACTCATTCATGTATAACAATCCAATGAATATGAGGGAGTTAAGCCCTTGTTCTAGAATGAGGCAACTCGTTCATGTATAACAATCCATTGAATATGAGGAAGTCAAACTCATGTTCCAAGGTGTGAATTAATACTCATTCATGTACTATGATACGTTTTCAAAAAGGTTTTGAAACAATGGAATTCCTTATGAAATTCTTAAAAATATGTGTTGATGATATGCATGTGTATGTACACTTAGTATAATATCACATAGCACCCATTTAGATTATGTATACAATACTTTTGATATATGTGACCTTTAGGCTTAATATTGTGATCGTGTGAATTGAAAATCGAAATTGACTTCTAAAAGTAAAGTGTGTGCACAAGTGTCAACAAAAATTAAGCACAGCGGAAAATAAAAGATACAGATTTTTGTTGACGAAGTGGAAAATCAATCAAGAGAAAAACTACTCCGGGGCAGCCAAACTCAGGAATTCCACTATTCAGAAGACAAAGCTAGATACAAGATAGTAACACTCACATTAACCCGATGTAGTGGTCGTACCTTGGTCTCTGACGTGTAACCCAACACGAATGCTTCCTAACCGGGTTTCCTACCTGAAGGGGTCTTCAATGGAATCCTTTACCTTAGAGCCGACCTCTAAGATAGACTTCAGATGTAGTGCATCACACTTGTAACGGCTTTAGAGGGATCTTGAACTTCTCTGAGCTCTTGTGGAATTCAATACCGAATTCTTGCAGTTCTCAATGCCCAGGGGCCTCTATTTATAGGTTGAGGTGCAGAATGGGCGACTGTTGTAATATGTACGGACACCGTCCAGACGGTGAACCTGAGCCGTCCAGACGGTGAACCTGAGCCGTCCGGACGGACAACTGTGCGACATGATTTTCTGAAAATTTCACTGAAAATCTTTCCTGTTTAAGAGCCGCATCCGGACAGTGAGACACTGACGTCCGGACGGTTGCACGTCCGCTGCAAGTAATTTCAATATAAGGCTTAGCGCATCCAGACCAAGGGGGATGAACGTCCGGACGGCAATTCTTCAACACGCAATTTCCATATTTGTTATGCGTGTGTCCGGACCATGAGAGGCAGACGTCTAGACGGTTGAAGTCGAATCGGCAATTTCCATATTAGTTGCACGCGTGTTTGGACCAAGGCTGACTGACGTCCGGACGGTGATATTTGAATTGCGATTCTTGCCTTATGTATGAGAGAGTCAGGACGGGAAACCACATCGTCCGGACGGTGTATCAATCTTCCCATATTCTGAACTTGGAAAGAATTTGAAGCTGATCGATCACTGATGGATGTCCGGACGGGCTGCTGAGAGGTTCGGACGGATGCAAGCTGGAACAGAAGCTTCTCGATACAATAGAGGGTCCGGACGGAAAGATACATCGTCCGGACGGATGATGCTGGTCTGTCTGGCGTCCGGTCGAGGTGAACACGTCGTCCGAAAGGATGGAAAAGTGGACAGATGGACGTCCGGACGGGATGACACGTCGTCCAGACAGTTGACAGGGAATCTGAAATATTCTATCTTTTTCGCAATGTAGAGTCTTCTGAAAATGCTCTGACAAAGGGAATCCCTGCTTACAGCATCTTTACACATAAGTAATTTTGTCCAAACACAGAATGAGGCCAAAATACTAACAAACTCCCCCTTTGGCCATTCTGAGACAAAAATCACTTGACCGGATTGGAAATACATTCCCGATCCAAAATAAAAATTACTCCCCCTTTTTGTCACAAAGGGACAAAGGGTAAAACAGAGTAATAAAAACCAACTGTATTAGAAATTACTCCCCCTAACGGTCTCAGAAGGACCCGGGTAAACAGAGTAATATAAGTTTTAAGAGTTTAACAAAATAACAGAAAATAACAAAAATTCTAAAAAAAAAAACAAAAAGAGACAATAAAACAGAGGGAAATAAAATCAAACATCCTCTGGCATGTGTACAGTCTGAGCTGCATCATCCTCATCATCACTACTGCCAGGGTGATGAACTCGAAGGCACTCCTGGAGGTCCAAATGGGTCTGCTCCACCCGCTTGTTGATAGACCGCACCTCTAGCTGCAAGGAGGAGATGGACTGCTGCATGGTGGTCATTCCTCCCTGAATGGCGGCTAAGGCCTCCATGATCTGAGAATAATTTGTCTCTGGCTCAGATGGCGGGACGGTATGAGAGGTGTTTTAAAGAGTACTCGCAAGCGCACGAATCGTTTGCAATATAGTGTGTGCAAGTGCGAGGTCGAATCTACAGGGAAATGGTCAAAAGTTAGTGTTTTGCTCAATCAACCTCATTCTAACCTAGTTCCAAGAGTTTGAGGGTTAAACATGCACCAAAAATGCTAAGTTAAAGAGGAAGAAATGCAATATGTAAAAGGGGACTAAAGCTAAGGAATTCACCAAATCAAATCCAACAACTCACACTCTTGGTTTCCACTTGAACACCCAAAGAACATTAAGCTTAGGGTGTCATTCAAGTTTCTCAACCATAAACCTTAGAACCATTAAATGAATCCAACTCAAAGATAAATCACAAAGAGTACCCATTTGAAATCAAATCATCCATTATATCCATTCAAAGAATAAATCATAATGGATATCATCTTTCAAACCGATAAAACAATGTATCCATCGGTTGAAACACATCAAATGTCCTATTTCTACCACCAACCACATTCATTGCAAAAGATAAAACATTAAATGAATGGAACTTGAACAACATAATGATATAACATTAAATGTGCAAGTAGTACTACAAGAGTGTGAGTGTCATCAATGGAGAGGTTTCATTCTCAACCATAGTTGAGAGTTCTAGCCTCCCATGACTAAGAACACCACAAAAACTTGAAGAACAAACATGAAAATAGAATAAAAGCTTTACAAAGAGAAGTATCTAAAGAAAAGAGTTACTGAAATAAACTACAAAATGCACGAAATTAAACCTAGCTACTGCTCTGAGAACTCTCTCCAACAAGGAGGCATGGCTATGGCTTTATAGAAGGAAATTAGGGTTAGAAACCTATGTAAAATGACTCCTCTAACCCCCTCTAGGGCTCCTCTCTTGCTAGAGACAACCAAGGTCACGAAACCAGCATGTTCTATTGCAAAAATCAGAGGGAGAACTGCTTTTTGTCGTGGAGAAGCTCCTGATTGGGCGTTCTGGTGCACTTCTGCAACAGTCAATTCTGGGAAAATTCGATCGATCGACTTTTGAGTTTGATCGATCGACTTTCGGGGACTTCCGAATTTCCAAGCATTTCCACATGAAATTTTGCCATTCCTCTCTTATTGACCTACAAAACACAAAAACACAAAAACACAGAAACTAACCAAAACATCAGAAAACAACAAGGCCAAAGGTCTAACTAATGCAAATCAAGGGGTCCAAATACACAATATTTGGCACTCATCAAGAGGATGAAGCCACGTTTGGAAAAGCAACATGCATAGCAGCAGGCATGTCATCATCAGAATCATCTCGTCGCAGCTGCGCATTCGACTTCATTAATGTCTGTTTGCTGAGGGGCTGTTGGATCTTCATCTAAGGCTCTCCATTAACATTGATACCCTTCTGAAGGATGATTTGAGTGATTAGGTAGCCAAAGGGGAGATCGGTATTGCTCTCATCATGAGCCTCGAGCATGACTCCCAGAATGTGCTTGCAAAGACAGAAAGGCAAGCGAAGATGAACAACATAAACAAACTGGGCCCTCTTCAGTATCAGAATACTGCGCCTGGCAATTAGCCAGAGATTGTGCTGAACAATTTTGGCCAACATACGATGAGCTGGAGCAAGTGCACCAATCCTGATGTTGGTATGACGCCCCTTACCCTGTGGAACGGCATGGAAGAACTCTCGGAGATCGTCCATAGAGGGAGGAAGCACCAACTCATTGTAAGGACCGGCAGGTAGATCAAGGACTGGTACCCCGATGAACTGACTGATGATTTGGGGATCTACAGTGATGATGTGTCCGTCAACAGTGATCTGCAGTACCATCCCACGCTCATCATCTTGAGCCACCTCAAGGTTGGCATAGAAGAGCCTGACTAGCCTGGTGAGGACGATGCAGGCACACATGTAGAGATACCCCCAATTGTAGGTCTGGATAGTCTCATAAATGCTATCCAATGGAGGCACCATGATGTCAGCATGGACCACGTTCCGCTCAGCGAGGACATTGCGGTCCATGATCTTGGCTTGGAATGCACTATGCTCTTCCTCTATCCTTTGGCGGATCCTGCATTGGGAGCTGATAGCAGACATGATTCTGCAAAAGAACCAACAAGAATTTTTGCCAAAAATAATCCAAAAAAAATATATTCTTGTTAGGGTAACAAAAATTTGGCAGAATAACAACAGTAAAAATGACTTTTGTAAAAATAAAGACAAAGAATAATTAAGTCCAAAAAAAATTTCAGCATGGCAGATATATGCATCCCAAAAACATTCCAAAAAACAAAGATTCTAACAGTTGCAAAATAAACTGAAAGAAATAAGACAAGAAAAAAATACCTGGAATGTGAGAGGAATATGCAAAAAGACACCCAAAAGCTCACAAAAAAACACTTACACTCAGCCAAAAGTCAGATTTGTGGGGTATGGGGGAGAGAACGGCGAGCAGGGGGTTTTATAGCCACTGTGGGGTACCCGTCTGGATGGTGTTTTGATGACGTCTGGAAGCGCGCTGCCTCGGAAAGGAGCAAAATGGTTACGCGCGTCCGGACGAATTAAATTACCCGTCTGCTCGAAAGTGACAGCTCACGTCCGGACATGTAACAAATCCCGTCCAAACTATAAAACGCCGTCCGTTCGGACTCCAAAAAGGGAACCGTCCGAACAGATGAACTCTACCCGTCCAGATGCCAAGAGAGACCGTCCGAACGCTCCACACTAAAACACCAGAAAAAAAAAAACTGAGGAAAATTTGACAGAGATCAAATTTTCTCAAGTCAGTGTCAGAACATGCATGTATAATCAACTGATAACACAATCAGAGAGCATCTCAAAACTAAACAGAGATAGAAAAGAGAGTTGAGATTTCAATTAGCACAAATATTTTTCCTGGTCATAGAAAATTCAAATAGACAACTCAACTCACTCAATGCATGTGTGTGTGTGAAGACTCTTTTCCCACAAGGTATGACTTTCGATGACATGACATAGAGCAACTAGATTTTCTAGACAAGAGAGAAAATCAGTGACAGATTAGCCAAAAGTCAAACCTTATAACTTGCTAGGACCTAGCCACCCTCATCTGATACACTCCCCCTGAGATGCAGCACCTAAGTGATTTACTTGTACCATGAAGGACAACGTAAATGTTTTACTTGCACGTAGAGGGCAAGGCATAAAGCAAAAGTAGCACAGAAGCAGTGAATATATACTTTAAAGCATAGATTTCATACGATTAACTGCTTGTTTCTTATGGTGTTACAAACTGTAGGGAGTGCCAGAGTTTTTAGGCTCTAGGTTCAACTAGCATGAGGTCAATTTGGTCATCTTATCAATGACTTCTTCTCTTATCCAAAATTTCTAAAAACAAAAGGTCAGAGAAGGAAAGATGTACCTTTAGGAGAGCCCGGGATAGTGCACTTTTTCATCACGTGAGGAAAGAAGCTATCCTACTTTTGCAAAAACAGGAAAAACATTTGGCCAATATAGTCATAAACTTTCAATTATATCTAAACAGAGTAGATTAATGCTTACAGAATTGAGATATCAGGTGAAAATACATACACTATCTGATAAGCCAAGAGAAAAAATATCCTACAAATTCTCCCCATTTTTTATTTTTATTTTTTTATTTAAAACAAAAACAACAAGCAATATGGAAATGACATCATATGCAAAGGCAAGATCAAACCTGTGGATGCTCGATGATGCCAATACAGAAAAACAGTCGCTCGACCTGCTTTTTATGTCTTCCCTAACAAGTACCTGCAATGCTCTCTCAAGAGAATAGGGGGCACAACAAACTGGTTCCTAGATTGCATAATAAGAACACAAATATAAAAAGTGCAAGCAATCAAACCTGATGCCTTAGGATTAGTAACCAAATCCTAGGCATGAACACCTTTTCCTGCTAGGTGCGTTCATTCCCCCTCATGGGGTGAATGGTCTCATCACTCTTGACCCATACCTGCTTAACCCGTGGGGATGGTTTGCGGGTCATGTCCATGTTGGCCATACTCCTGAGCATACCTTGTATTAGGCTCAGCAATCCTTCATAGCCATGGCTGCCATTGGGCTTCTGCGACTTTCTCTTGTAACGCCTTGGTTTGTTCTTCTTTGATTTGCCACTCTGATAGGCAGGAACAAACTGCTGTTGATGATGTGGAGCCTGAAGAGCCATCGGAGATAAAGTGCCTGATGTAGCTCTTGTTAGCAGCTTCCTCTGAACCTTCAATTTCTAGAGCTGTGGACATTTGGATTGGATGTGACTGGTGATGCCCCAGTGATGACAGGTGGGCAAGTTTCTTTTGTTTGAATGCTTCTTGACATTCTCTGCAAAATTATGGTTAGCATTCTTACAAAAAACATTGCCCTTACCTTTTATATGTCTCCTATGCGGAGGGACATATTTTGATGAGGAAGAATCATCAACTTCACTTTTCCTCATAGCATCCTGCTTAATCCAAGGCCTGTGGGATTTCAACAAATAACAATTTGGCCTAATATGACAAATCTTTCCACAATTATGACAAGTAGGGACAAACTTACCATAAGCTTGTGTACCTGTATCTTTGGATTTGGGCATCACAAAATTATTCAAGCAAGAATTATTCAAACAAGAAGTGTTTACTATCACAGGCTTAATAATACTGGAATCTAATTCAGAATCAGAAGCATGTGAAGTAGAAGCACTCAAATCATCAATAATTAAACCAGGCTTGTTCGAAATATCTGAATGAATACACAACATGCTTTTCAAATTATCACTAGAGAATTTTGCCAATTTATTCTCAAGTTCATCAATAATATTAAGCAACATGGTATTCTCAGATCTCAAAGAGTCAATCAAAACATGTGATTCAGATAACTGAACAATCAAAGACTTTTTTTCTTGCTTCACCTTTTTGAGCTCTTTTGGAAAAACAATTTTATCTATTTTAGCAAAAACTTTAGAGAGCTCAATATCATGATTTTCTTCAGATAACTGAGAGAAATCCATGATAAAAGGTGTGATCAAAAAATAGAAGTCACAAGAGATGAGGATCACACTCCGGAAATAAATCCTAAACAGAGTGTACCCGCTCTGATACCAATTGAAAATCGAAATTGACTTCTAAAAGTAAAGTGTGTGCACAAGTGTCAACAAAAATTAAGCATAATGGAAAATAAAAGACACAGATTTTTGTTGACGAAGTGGAAACTCAATCAAGAGAAAAACCACTCCGGGGCAGCCAAACCCATGAATTTCACTATTTAGAAGACAAAGCTAGATACAAGGTAGTAACACTCACATTAACCTGATGCAGTGGTCGTACCTTGCTCTCTGACGTGTAACCCAACACGAATGCTTCCCAACCAGGTCTCCTACCTGAAGGGGTCTTCAATGGAATCCTTTACCTTAGACCCGACCTCTAAGATAGACTTCAGATGTAGCGCAGCTCACTTGTAACGGCTTCAGAGGGATCTTGAACTTCTCTGACCTCTTGTGGAATTCAATACCGAATTCTTGCAGTTCTCAATGCCCAGGGGCCTCTATTTATAGGCTGAGGTGTAGAATGGGCGACTGCTGTAATATGTACGGACGCCGTCCGGACGGTGAACCTGAGCTGTCCGGACGGACAACTGTGCGACATGATTTTTTGAAAATTTCGCTGAAAATCTTTCCTGTTTAAGAGCCGTGTCCGGACGGTGAGACACTGACATCCGGATGGTCGCACGTCCGCTGCAAGTAATTTCCATATAAGGCTTAGCGCGTCGAGACCAAGGGGGATGAACGTCCGGACGGCAATTCTTCAACACGCAATTTTCATATCTGCTATGCGTGCGTCCGGACCATGAGAGGCAGACGTCCGGACGGTTGAAGTCGAATCGGCAATTTCCATATTAGTTGTACGCGCGTCCGGACCAAGGCTGACTGACGTCCGGACGGTGATATTTGAATTGCGATTCTTGCCTTATGTATGAGAGAGTTCGGACGGGAAACCACATCGTTCGGACGGTGTATCAATCTTCCCATATTCTGAACTTGGAAAGAATCTGAAGCTGATCGATCACTGATGGACGTCCGGACGGGCTGCTGAGAGGTCCGGACGGATGCATACTGGAACAGAAGCTTCTCGATACAGTAGAGGGTCCGGACGGAAAGATACGTCGTCCGGACGGATGATGCTGGTCTGTCTGGCGTCCGGTCGGGGTGAACATGTTGTCCGAATGGATGGAAAAGTGGATAGATGGACATCTGGACGGGATGAAACGTCGTCCGGACGGCTGACAGGGAATCTGAAATCTTCTATCTTTTTCGCAGTGTAGAGTCTTCTGAAAATGCTCTGACAAGTGGAATCCCTGTTTACAGCATCTTTGCACATAAGTGATTTTGTCCAAACACAGAATGGGGCCAAAATACTAACATGAATGATTGTGTTTGTTTATTCTTTAAAGTCACTAAATAAATGCCAGGATTATTATTTAGAATAATTCAGAAATGATTGGATAAACACTTTATATCAAATTTAACAAGTTAAATGTCATAGAATAATCCTGCTCAGGTAATGATTTTGATAGAAAATATCCATATACCATAATAGGATTACTATTCCTATGGGGTCAAAATTTATTCTTATTAGGTTCGAATAAATTGTACCATTTGATTTTTGTTAACAAAATGGTATGGCACAGAAAAATGCCGCCTCATCGACATTGTAAGAACTAGAATATACATCACCATGAAAATGGTAATAGAAGATTTCCACCGCCACCTCCACCATTCTATGATGGAGTACACCTAGCCTTGGTTCAATTTATGGCTGACACTACTAGGCATTTTGCCAAAGCAATCGCACGAATATCACAACCTATTGAGCAACATGGGCATTACTCAATCTGTGGCTTCTCTAGACACAACTTCCGACCATTTGAAGGTATAGAAGGGCCCAACGTAGCAGAAGCATGGCTCATAGATATTGAGGTGTTGTTCAAAATTCTTGGCTGCTCCAATGAACAAAGAGTCTAGTGCATCGGACTGAAGCTGACAGGTGAAGTCTAAAGATGGTGGACCTTGAGAAAGGTATTGCTAACAAAACCCCCAAATGAAACAATAATCACTTGAGATCCTTTTAAAATAGAGTATTACAAGCGATTCTTTCCCTAAGCCTAAAGGCAGTTCTAAGGGCCATTGAATTCCAAAATCTAGTTCAAGGTAGCATGACGGTGGAACAATGCTCCGCCAAATTCATGGAACTCACTAGGTTCGCCGCTAATCTAATCCCAGACGAGAATCGAAAGCGTAGCGCTTCGAGAATAGTCTAAACCCTCGGATCAAGGAAGTGGTTATATGCCACGAGGTCAACGAATACGCTAGGTTAGTCGAAGTAGCATCACTTGCAGAAAGAGGAATCCGTGAATCAGCCACAACTTATGACCATAAAAGGCAATTAAAGTAGGAGACATTGTATTCAAAAAGGAGGCTAGCAATAGAGAACGACTTTAGACCCGCTGTTGGCAGAAACTTCCCACCAGCACTAGGGAATCAGAAACCTCCATGTAAGACGTGTGGAAGACTACTTGGAGGAGAATGTTGGAAAGTGAACCCGGTCTATTTTAAACGTGGTAAGACTGGACACTACCAAAGGAGTTGTCCTATGAACTTTGATGGAAGAACAAGGCCTCAAGGGAATGGAATGTAGCAACAGAAGCTTGCTCAGGCACGAATCTATTCTCTTGTCCTTAATGCTGATTGGGAAGAATTTGCAGACATGAATATAGATGCCGTATAAAGGTTAGTGCCGTACGCACCGTAATCGATAAATCGACCAATGAAATAGATAATGGTACTATATAAAATATTATTTTCTTACACCCTTTTTGATGAATAGGAACAACCCATGTTAAAGTTGAAACGTTAGCCTATGAGTAAGTTCTTTCCCTAGGATTGGACGATGGAAATTCAATAACAAAGAATAAGGCAGAATTTTAGTATTATACTTAAGATGTATAAACATATAATGATCTGATCAGGTAGTACAAAACCAACAAACCCAAGTAGGCACAAGTTTATAAATAAGAACAGACCTTTACACTGAAGCAAAGAAATGGAAACAATGTAAATGACAGAGGTTAGAGTAACCTAGATTAATAATTAGACACTACGCTTAAAATCTGTGTCGCTAGACCTAAGATTTAATAATCTAAATCTTCCCTTAAGATTTAAGAATCTAAATCTAAAGTTTATGCGAATCATAGTTCACAAATTTCGTGGACAAAATTTTGTTAAGGAGGAGGAATGTAACGCCCCAGATATTAAGATGGAAAATATTATATCTTAAAATAGAATTTATGACCTAATAATAAAATAAAAAGGATATATGAATATTTACAAGTGTAAATATTCACTATGAATATTTATTATAAATATTATAATAGGTCTAATTTATTAAAAGGGCTTAATTAAACCAAGTGTTAAAAAACTGTGGAAAATCGTATTTAAGGCTCAAAACATTGTGTGCTCGAACACAACAAGGGTGTGCTCGAGCCCACCAGCAGTCCAGCGTTGCGCTTGAGCGCGCAACATCGTGGGCTCGAGCGACGTTCTTCTGTAGCGTGCAACAATGTCCTCCGAATAGTTGTCCGATTTCTCTAAACATAATATCTCTTATCCGATTGTTCCCAGCCGTTAGATATGATCAAAATTAAGTCATCTGGGCTGCCCATTTCGCTATAAAACAGGAGGTACCCCCTTCAACGCATCACTCTTCTTATTTGTTTTCCATTTTTCTCTCTCGGTTACTCTCTGTAACCTCTCGTTTCTCCCTTTGTTCTTCGTTTAAGTCCCATGATAAGTTCGGTTTGGTAAGAGACCCACGGCACTGATGAGGGAAAAGGAAAAAGAGGTAGTTAGATGTCCCCAGGAAATTATTTATGGTAAGATCGGAGATGGTAAAATACCTACAACAATGATAAGACCGTATCGTGAGCTAGAGTCTCACGGCATCTATTCATCCATCTATCTATGATAGGACCGTATCATGTGCTAAAGTCTCACGACATCTATCTATCCATCTATGCTAAGAAATGAGAGGTTGTGACCATAGAACTGTTAATAAAACTGTGCATATGAATCCATCATACATCATGTAAAAGTATTGTGTATTGTTAAATGTATCAATATGTCTTTATATTATGGGATGCAGTTGACTCACTGTTCCGACCGTATGTGATTGTGGTGTTAACCACAATCATATGTAAATTTATGTAGGTCAGGACGAAGAACGGAGTGACTAGGATTATTATGTTTAAGGATGAGACATTTTATTATTATTAAGTGCCGCACATGGCACATATGGTATTTTTTATTGTATTTATTGTATTAGAACTAATTGTTTGTATTTTAATATAATGAGGTAATTCAATCAGCTCTAGGGTTATGTTTCCTAAGCTTTTAAAGAAAAATATATTTCCATTGCCAATTATTTAACTTGGATGACATCGTAATGTCACGTGGAAATCGAAATTTTCACTTACGCTTTTTTGTAAAAAGCGGGGCATTACGTGTATTCCCTAAATGTTCGGAAGAAATGTATATGTATATAACCGAAATGTTATGTTGAATGCTTTCTTGTGATTTAATGTTAGGTGTGCACGTAATTGTATTCCCAAAGGTTCAGAAGAATTGTATGCGTGTAATGTCGTAATATTATATCAATTGTTTTCTTGTGATGTCATTTTTGGAGTATGCGTATATTAAAAATCCCCAAAGGTTCGGATGACTTGAATGAGCATAAAGTCGAGACATAGTGTCAGTATTTTTTTAGATATATCTGTATGTCTGTATTTTCCTAAAGGTTGGGAGCTTGTATACGAATGTATTTGAGTCACATGATATATATATATGTAATGGTGTGTGTATTGTACATTATTGATTTATGAACCAAATGTCATTGTTTACGTTATCAGCTATGAAACATTTTATGAAAATTATCAATCCACAAAATAGCCGCTGTTGTAAACATACGGTAGAAATAAAGGAACTGGCTCATTGTGAAAACCAAGGAGTTTTTTACTATTGAGTTGGTGAACTTATACTTTCACCTATGCAAACGTGGTTACATCCACGATCGTTTAGATGCTGATGCACATACTTGTATACTATTGAGTTGGTGACTTGTATACTAGTATTTTTCGAAGTAGTTGAATATTTGTATGCTTGTATAACTAAGTTATGATGTCATTGATTTTCATGTTTGATTAAGCGATGTCATGTTTGGATGCGTTTGTATACTTGTATTCTCCAACGTATTGGAATATTTGTATGCTTGTATAATTAGTATAACACCTTAGAAAAGTATTTAATAATTAGAATATTTTAAGAATATTATTATTATTATTATTATTGATATAATTAAAAGATATTAAGTCCTATAAATATTTCATTTTTTAAAGGATAAATAAATAAGATGTTATTAAGTATTAAAGGAAGAATAAAAAAAAAAAAAATTATTCTAGAAGAAGGTGGTTAGGATGACGTGTTAGGTGGAGGGGGGCTTCTTTTGAAAAAGAGTCCTTCTACACATGTGCACTACATCCGTCCCTCTTCAGTCTTTTTTCCATGTGTCATTTTGTTTTCGTTTTTTTTTTCTTAACAAAAAATTTCCCCAATTTCCCAAATCCTCCCCTCTCCACCGTCGCCTCCCCCACCGACCGACTGCCGCCCACCCTCTCCATCGTCCGGCCCTCTCCACCGTCCGGCCCTCTCAGACCGTCGTCCCCAGACTAACGGCGACCTAGCAGACCGTCGTCCCCAGATGAATGGCGTCCCCGACCCGACCCATCTCCATCTTTTTCGACCGGAATGGCGTCCCCGACCCATCTCCATCTTTTCCGACAGACACCTTCCCGGCAAGACTCTCTCTTGGACCGGCGACCCATCTCTCTCGGAGATCTGCTGACCACCATTTCCCCCCATTTCCCCCACCGACTGACACCATCCCTCGCCCATCTGTCTCTGTCTTTGTCTCTCTCTCTCTCACCCAACAGACCGAGCGCCGCCTACGAGCACTGTGGATCTCCGACCACTCCGGATCTCCGACCACAGCAGATCTCTGACTCTCGAAAATGTTGAAAATGCTGGGGGTCCGGACATGAGATCTGGAAAGTGATTTCATTTTCAAAATGATTTTCATTTTTTTAATAAATTATCAGTGCCACACTGGAAAGTGACGGACATGAAACGCATGGAAGGCTAATGTTTAGCATTTCCATTTGAAAAAAAAAGAAAAGAAAAGAATGGGGTAAGACACGTAAGGGTGACTAGTTTTGTTGACAAATGGGCTTCGTAGCTGACACATACCCCCTACTTGTTTTCCATGTGTCATGAGCCTCAAGACATTTGTCCTCCATACATTGTAGAGGATCCAGAGAGGATCCAAATTCCATGGGTTTCACCTTGACATCTTGCAATCGTACATATCTCCTTGCTGCCATGACAAGTCTGCTCTCTTCATTAAAAAATATGTCTATATAACTTTTTCTTTCGCGCCATTCCATTCACCAACCCAGAAGAGAGTACATTTGATTTTACAGAAACTCATAAGCAGATTTTTTTTTTTTATTCCCTCTGCCTTCTTGTTATATTTCATTACTGAAGGATTTATTTTCTCCCCTTTTTGTTGAAAACATCCACAGACACTCTTTTCTTTCCTTTTCTTTTTTCCCTCCTATTTCTTTCTTCTTCTTCTTGTTCTATACTCTTTTCTTTTTCTGAGAGAAGTCAAGAGATTGGGAGAGGAAAATCAAAGGGAGAAGTGGGAGAGAGAACCGGAGAGGAATTAGGGGGGGGGGGGGGGAGATTCCGGCAGGTCTGCCGCCGCTGAGGAGGCGCTGACGCCGGTGGGTCACGGCCGGCGTCGGTGACAGCAGGGGAGGGGGCTTTTTCTGGCGATTTTCCGGTACTCCAAACAGTAGAAAAACTCATTCTTTTTCTGGGTAATTGAAATCTTAGCTCATCTTTTCCATATTAGGTTGATTTCTGAAAAGGATTTAGAGCAAGAACTCGTGGGTAGACCGAATGGGCTTTCGGCAGGGATTTTATTTTGTACAGATTGTTGGGTTCTTGTGAAAATGCTAATGAAACTTTTTCCCTGATTTTCGGTTGGCAGTAGCTAAGAGTAATCTTTGTGTTTAAATTTCTAATCATGAAGGTTTAGCAAGTTGAACCCACTGTGATGGCCAGAATTGTGTTTTGGAGAATTTTTTTTTTTTGACAGACGTCACAGACCCGAATGGGTAGTGGGTAGTCGTTGAGAGAGTTTTTTTTTTTTTTTTTTTTTTTTTTTTTTTTTTTTTTTTTTTTTTTTTTTAACTATATTTTGATCGGATTTCGTCATATGTATTTGGGTTGAAATGCATTAGCTCATGGGGATTTGTTAGCTTGTCTCTGTTCAATTGCTAGTTCTGTAAGCTATGGATTATTTCACCTATTTGTTTCGAAGTTCATGTCTTTACAATGAATATATATATAGGACTAGATGTTTTGTAACTTGTAGTTATTTTAACACGAGTATTTATTTTTTTATCGCATTCTGTAAAGGCTTATTGTTGGATGTTATATTCTGTAGACTTTGATTTTATAAGTTCATTAGAGAAGACCATCGACTGAATTCTTCATATGTCTCAGATTTCGTATATATGCTTTTTTTTTTGGACTATTCAGTATTGATGGCAAGATTGTTATGTGTTTTGTAGGGAATTACACACACACACATATATATATATATATCTCTAATTTGGATAGAAATTTCTTAAATTTTAAGATTTATAGTTATTTGTTATAAATGATATATAATATATGAGGTACGTTTGTTTAAACTTTTTATCTAATATTTCAGAATACCCCTCTAAGTTTATTCTTGTGATTTGTTTAGGTAGAAGGTCATTCAAAGCTGTTGTTCATCAAGGTAAGGGAAACACAGCCTTAAAACCACAACAAAATTTTAATAATTTTTTTTTAAAAGAACAAGTCGGGAATTTTTTTAAAACCCTTCTTACACGTCCACATTATTTGTCTTTTAAATTTCGTCATTAATTATCCTATTACATAATTACATATTATGGTTGGAATTTTATGAGATAATGTATAGATGTATTTGTGCATCATGTCATATATGTTGCATGTGCTCCATGTGAGCGGAAAATGATGGCATCATCGTAAATATATGGGTATATATTACAAAAAGTTTTACTCCACGATACCATCGTGTTTCGATCCGGATCCATATGGGTAGCATGGCAACCACACCAAAAGTGTGGGCTATCGGTAGGGGGTGTTCACCTAGGAAAGTTCCTAACCCTTCGACTCTCCCCTATGACGACAGGATGAGCGATGAGGTCCTTCGGGATCGGTTCTTTTGGACGTGCCAAACGTAACGTGCGCTGTTCACGGTTAAATAGCGGAGGTGGGCCAGTGGCGATTAAGAATTTTACACTGCATAAATGATTCATGCATCATCATGCATTTTGGATATAAATGTCACTTATTCATTATTTAGTACTCCTTCTAGAGTTCTGAAAAATATTATATTTTTGCTTGTTGTGCTTTCATTTCTGAGTTGTTAAATTCACCCGTTTCCCCCTAAATATTTTTTAGATGGCGTTGTTTATCATAGTGGTGAGGACAAGAGTGCCCATAGGTCTGCTGGTTATTAAAGACTCATACGTATGGCTGTACGAGTGAGACTTTTGGACCCACTGTGGTGTGGTATAATAGTAGTAACATAATAGTACCTGGGATTTCTATAGAAGATGGGATCGTTTAGTAGACAGAGACTAACTTGTGCAGTTATTTTGTTTATGTATACTGTACACTTTTGCTAATTGTATACCTTATTATCCCACATGTAGGAGGACCCTAACAATCTTAGTTGTTTCTTTTGTTTATACCTCCATAAAAAGAACTTGTAATGAATTCCCAACTTATTAACTTTTAATGATATGAAGCATATTATCTTTTATCCATTTGACTCTCTTTGATTTTTTGTATTACTATTAATTATTTCTTCATTATGAGTCCTCTAAGTTTACGTTTATCTTATATCCCAAAACGGGGGCGTGACAATCGGGATATGAAGTCATTGATTTTCATGTTTGGTTGTACTTGTATACTTGTATTCTCCAAAGTAATGGAATATCTGTATGCTTGTATAACCAGGCTATGAGGTCATTGATTTTTATATGCGTATGACTGAGTATTATGTCAAGGTATGGTGACATATGGTTTCACGCTTAGATATGCTAATATACTAGTGATCCCTGAAGTGTGGAAATTTGGTGTATGAGTATAGCTGAGTTTCAACACTTATTTACATACATACGATTTCACATGTCTGAACAAGCATGTGTTTACCTTATCAGCTACGAAGCGTTTTTAAAAGGAAAACATCGAGTTAGCAGTAGCTGTTATGGTAACCATAAGGTAAAAAAGAAAATAGTTGGCTCATTGCGGAAATCCTAGTGTGTTTTATACTATGAGTTGATACTTTCACCTATGCGAACGTTGTTACCACCACGATCGTGTAGATGCTGATGTTTTAGCTGCAGGTACTGCATACGTCGATGAGGACCTTGTGGCGCTATATTTGGAATACTATGGTTGAAGATTATTGCGATGATTGTATGTGTTGGACTTGAGGATAGTCCATATTTTTGTATAGACTTTTGTATATGGCTTGCGTCGCATGTGACACTTATTTTGTAGTCATTTTTGATGTATATAATGTTTTGATTAAACCTTAAACAGATAGACAGATGCATAGCTTTATATTATAATTAACACTTGTTACCAATTCTAATCATTTACCTTTGAAGTATTCAAAGGGTTTCACTTCGTCAACAACATCTTGTATTTTGATGCGTGCATGCTTTTATTGTCTTGAGTAGTTTGATTTCTATTTGCTGCAGAATTTGTATTGTTCAAATTACAGCATAATTGTTTCTTGTGAGCGTTGAGGTCTAAATTCAGAGTCACATTTTTTCTGATGTCTTGGAAACATTTTTCTTCAGAACAGACTAGAATAGAGGCAAGGAACTCTAAAAAAAACAAGAGACCAACTGATTGACATTGATCAAAGAATTACACAAAAAATTCGTTCCAAAGGGGTCTAATCTAAACCATTTATGCACATCAGAAGCATTTTTAACCAGAGGAAATTTTCAATCGGACCCAGGAAGTAATTTTTGGCCACTTGAGCTGGTCGTCCCAAAGCGTCTGACCGCAGCAGGGATGACCCGGGACGGTGAGAGGACCTCAGCAAAAGACAGATTATATGACTCTGTTCCTAACCGACTCTGCAACCATCCTCTGCTTCCAGAAAACCCATCAGCTACAACCCAGCAGTTCTTAAAGCCAAGGCTTGTTAGTGCTCTGGCAACTATTTTGGCTGAGTCGGAGTACCTGAATCATGTCAGAAATTGAACATCAATGTAATCAAACACGTGCAAGTTTTTTTTACTGAATCCCATGAGCTGAATCTGGAATGCAAAGGCACACAGCATATATATATATATATATAATTTTATTTAAAGATAAGGATGAAAATCTTACGAGTCCATGATAACGATGTTGGAGCCTTTGTTAATTTTCTTGAGATAAGAAATCTTCAAAGCAGCTATTTCTGCTTCCACTTTCTTTGCATTTCTGACAAGGCCTCTTAACTTGCTTGGTAATTCTTCCAAACTGAAATATTAAAGACAATACTAGATACATAAAGGTAGCCAACTAAACCCTTTGGCGTGCAGAAAATTCCAGAGTGGATGTCTAAACCTTTATATGTACTTACTAATAACACTTTATTACTGCCACTGGATTGTGTTTAGTCAGACAAAATTACTCAGAAGCAAGGTTTCAATGGACGTATAGTCCACTTGGATATTCTTTATTGTTCAATCAGCAAAGATGGATAATGAAGCTGAAGGATTACTTACGGAATTGCAATCATCCTGTTCTTAGCACTAGAGGGAAGGCGAGGAATACCAGCCTTGTCCTTGTCCTTCTCCAATCGAATATCAATCATAAAGTGGCTTTTACTAGATATTAGATCAAGAGTTTTCGCAGGAGTAAGATCACCTAAAAGAGTAACAGAATCATCAAAACCTTGGGCTCCACTCCGCAGCATTAGCTTGGTGTGACATAAATTTGAAAGGACAAGACTAGTATAAATTCATTATCTTCCAAACTTGGTAAGTATAAATGAAGCAACTTAGTATCAGAAATCAATGAACTCACCTTGATAACCCCGAAGGCTAAAAGAGATGATAGACCAAATGGGAGGAAGGAGGAGGTATGTGAGAAATAATGCTCCGGCAGTTCCTACGATCACAACAGGATCTGCTGACGAGATGTTTTCGAAGGTTGATGAGGCTATAGGTTTGGCCACTTCAATTACCTTTGTGGTCTGCTGAGCTGCATCTGCGACCGTCTGCTACCAAGATATTATAAGTTCATTTTGGAACTGAATGTAATCAAAAGATAGTCATGCTCATAGCAAACATCCATCTCAAAATATCTGACAAAATGTAAGAGATTAATATTTGTTACTTTTGTTAAAAATAATAACAGGTATATGGAGGCCTTATATACGGTTATATAGAAAGTTTGAACACAGAATTGACTGACATGAAATGGAGACCAATTCATTTTATTAGTCATAAAAACATGCTTCTTTCTAAGAAAAAGAATGATAAGGATTAACACTTCTAACGCTTCCAAGAGCAAGAAGGCATATTTAGAACCCAGGCTACTACATTTTTGCCCTAGTCCAGTGTCCAAATCGTTTACTGAAATCTGGACATGTTAAACTACATTAAAGAAGTAGTCACAAAGAATTAGACAAGGATCCCATCAATTTCAAATGAAATGGATACTTGGTCATGATGCCATATTATTTGAACTTTTTAAAAGACGTACATTAATTTTATGTACACCGTTAGATACACTAACTTTAAATTTTGATAATAAAATGTATCACACCATTTCATTTGAAATGGAAAGGATCCCATGACAACTAATTACTTTACAACCATCATTTTCAATTAAGTCAAAATTAAGAACACTCATGAGACCAGGATTGTCACAACAGAACTTTTAATTACAAGCAGCGAATTCCTCATTAAAACAAATTTAACTACAATTACTAAAGCAATTGAATGCATTTTCAACCTTCACTGTACAAACCGTCATTTAAAGGGAATAGGATCCTCTCACAGTATATGTGAAATCAATATTAACATGTCCTTTAAAAAATTTAAATAATGTAAAATCTACACCATTAGATGTACAAACTTTAAATCCTGACTATAAAATGGATATTATCTATTTCATTTGCAATGGAAAGGATACTTGTCCCATTTCAAGAATCAAAGCAATTTTCCACAACATTCATTGCACAAACTAGCTATTTCAAGAACAAGGGCAAACATTCTTATCCCAAAGGTTTAAGTTGATAGGAAATATTGGATTTAATCATATAATTCATATTCTAACACTTGCAACAACGTCACAGTTTTATGTCAATGTCAAGCAATATGTGCTTTGATAGAAACAGATGGGTTTGCACGTACTTAGAACTCATTAGCTATTACAACAAATTTAAACTCCATGATTGAAAAAAATAAGAAGGAAATGAATAAAAAAGAAAAAACCTTAGCAGCACTGAGAACAGGCTGTGTGTCCAAGCCAGAGCTTTGAATTACTTCTTGGGCCTTCTTTGAAGCCTCGGAAACTGCCGGGGAAGCAAACTTCAAGGCCTGTTCTCCTGCCTGCCTTACAATTGGCAATGCCACCTCAATACCCGGCTTCAAAGCATTTCCCACAACTTCAAGAATACGCTGAGTGGTGTCAAAGAAACTCGAACCCACTTCCTGAACCTTATCAATTGTTTTCTCCACCTATTGATTCAAAAAACTCGATCAATTTCAAGAGCTGGGTATGAACTCAATTGAAGAACACTACTAAGGCTTCATTTGGCGTAACACGTCTGATATGGGCGGATAGTTGGGCATATGGTAGTCAGGCTGAACGGTTTTAGCTCATTTTCTATTGTTAGGTTAGTTGAGTTAGTTAGGCTCATTTCAATAGTTAGTTGTAATTAAGCCCATTTCAGCAGATTCTTAGATTTGAGTTCAATTGTATAAATCTGTACAAGTGTATTGTAGAAGCTACCTTTGGAGAATAATACAAAAACCTTTCTTTCTTTCTATCTTGGAGATTCCTCATAACCAATTTCATTCATACAAATTCCACTACCACATTTTTTACAACGAAATTAATTACATCAATTTCATACAAAAATTCAAGAGGCTCGTTAAATTTGCCCAGCATTTCGGGTGCACTTTCCTCGGTTGGAAATTAATAAGTTGCTTCGATATCTATCTGTTCTCATGACTAAGAAAAGTCCTAGGAAAACAACATCCTGATAAAATGGGTATTGGCCGAACTAGGAGAAAAAAACTTAGCAGTCTTCTGGTTAGTAATTGGAGAATAAACATTTATGCTTCTAACCCTCAACATTGCTTAAAGTTTCATCCCAGAAGCAAGAAAAGTACTTCCAAAACACTCACCAATGATTCCTTTACAAATATGCAAGCTTTGTTTGAATATACTTCAGCAAGGATAAGAAAAAATATATGTGAACTTACTTCAGTGAGAGTAGAGACTATCTGATCCTTGGAGAGGCTGAGAGCCTTCGCTTCATGGGAAGGAGTAAATAGAGCCAGCAGAGATATGGTCGTTGATGTTGGTAATGATACAGAAGTGGGTCTGAATTGTTGTCTGAAAGAAGATCTGGGAGTGGAAGATAATGAGGAAGGACCGGGAAGAGAAAGCCTGGGGGTGGCTGAAGCTCGGATGGCCAACTCCATAGCCGTTCGTGCAACAGCTCACTCTGAGTCAGATACCAAATACGTGCGTCAGCCTGTCAGTATGTTTCTCTGCTAGAAGGATCACGCAGGATTGTGTGGTGAGAAATAAGTGGAGGAAACGTGTATGGCTTGTTGGGGTTGAATAGAATCATTATTTTATTCGGGTTTTTTTTTCTAAAACCCGCCCGTCAAAGAAATTCGAATTCTACTCAAATTTTGTTTCAATTCAAGACTGACATTCTGATGACTAATGAGTCTAATTTGATAACTGGGACCCACGCGCAGGACAAGTTATCTCAAAAAACACGTGAGTCCCACATTTAATTAATAAAATAATAAAAAATTAAATCAAAAAAAAAAAAAAAGCAGAGAACCGGTAGCCACCCCTTTGTGGGTGGCCGCACACCACCCCCATAGGTGGCCGGGGGTGGCCGTGTGCCTCCCCCGACCACTAGGGATGGCCGCACGGCAACCCTGATATTGGTTGGCAGCCACCCCCTTTCATCTTTTTTTAAATTTTAATTTTAATTATGTTTTTTTTTTAAAAAAAATTATTTATTTATTTTTTAATTAAACAATCAATAAATAATAAATTATTATTCCACACAACGTTTTACAATACCGATCATTATACACAACTTTTCAAACTTTCAATCATTTCTTACCATTGAAAAATAATGTTTTTCAATTTAAAAATTCAACACCCAACACATTTTTTTCTCTCGAAATTCGCAAAGAGAATAAAAATTCAATTCTGATTTCAAAAATTCAATACCTAAACACACCAGAAGTTATTCACGAAACTTTTCGTTTTTCTCTTAAAGTACAAGTAGCTTTTAAAAAAAATGTCTATTTTTTTTTTTAAAAAAAAAAAAGAAAAAAGAAAAAACAAGGTTCATTTAGAGGATCAAACCTGGTGCCATAGTGTAACACCCTCATAAATCTTTAGAATAAACAATACTCTATTTATAATCCGAATAGAAATTTCTTACAACATGTTAATCTTATATGTGCCTACAAATCGGTTTGTAAGAAATTTCATACAACCTACATATAAGATTGACATGTGTCCCTTGGCATGTGAGTAACACATGTTTTAATAGAATGTACTTCTCACATGTTTAAAGGATACATGTCACTCTCATATATGGGTTGTATGAAATTTCCTATAAACCGGTTTGTACGAAATTTCTGTCCTTATCATTCTGTTAGGAAAATTATCAGTCCCAAAGCTAAGTGGATCGACAACTAAAGCGACATACCCAGTTGGTCTGATCGACCCGGCCCGACCCACTCGGTCACCAACATCTTGGATATTCACTATAGAGTTATGTGGCTGAATCATCTCGGAGGTAAAACATCTTGGGATCACCCCGCCTATGATATGCTGTCAAAATGTAATGATTGGACTCAGGGGAGTAACCCCTCGGAATATACAGGAGGGTGTTTGAATGTCTTTTGTGGGCCATGTCCGGGATTTACGGGTTAAGATTAAAATCAAGGACTCGTCCTCATCGTCAAAAGAACTCTATCCCGAATATCTCGGGATAGGCCCTTATCCCATAAATTATGGGATAAGATGTTTGTTAGCATGCAATCAATTGAAGAGTTAGTGCCCTACCCGATTTGGACTCTAAGAGGATCAGCCTAAAGCTTGTGCAATCTAGGTCTCAGACACCTAATCCAACTACACTTTATCATTCCAGTAATTTCAGAATTGTGTGCCTAGAAATAGGTTGCAACCCTATGTATAAATTTAGGCTCTAATATCTGAGTTTATTCAGCTCTAGATGCTCCCAAAATTGTCCATCAAAACTGACTTAGGCATCCGAGTGGGGACGGTCGGCACCCCCGACGAGCTACTTATTATTTTGCAGGTTTAGAAGAAGGCAATGAATTACAAAGTGGCATGTCACCATATCGGAAACTATACCAACAGTTTGGCGTCGTTTGTGGGAACGGTTTATCGTTTCTCTCAAAGAAAAATTCATGATGGTGAATACACATTGCAATAATCTTGAAGATGGGCAATCTTCAAATCTAGAAATCACAATAGCCGCTCTAAACGAGCAAATCACCCAGATGCAAAAAAATATGGATGACTTGATCGCATAGAATGCTACATTGCAAGCCGCTCGCAACCTGGAGGGCTCTCTCCACAACACTGAAACGCCTCTCCATAATATTGAGCACTCTCATATGTTAGTTTTTGATTGGCTGCATTCTGCTGACAAAATCACTATCACGTAATGTTGCTGCTTTAACAGGGAGTCGTATATTTCAGAGTCTTCAGATATTCAGAGTTTATTTCTCTGATATGGAAAGAGCCTTATTATGACAAGTTGCAGTGTCACATACTTCATGAAGGCTATTTCAGAAATTTCAGGAAGATTCTGTGCAGATTCCACTTCAGAAAAGTCGGATCCTTTGTTTTTGTCTGGACAGCTCAGTAAAGTGTCCGGACGCTCATCAGTTAGCAACATCCATCCGGACAACATGGCAATACCGTTTGGACTCCTATCAGTGTCGAGAAGCTTTGAACAGTTCAAGGTTGCATTCGTCCAGACGTCATGGAAACACGCCCGGACGCTCTTCAGAGTTCGAGAGGATTCCAACGTTCCAGTGCATCCGTTCGGTCAACGTGGCAATACCGTCCGGATGTCAGAGCTCGAGGAGAATTAGGTTTTCCTTTGCAGACACAGATATGAGAATTAGGTTGCCTTGTCCAGATGCCATCCTTGACAAGGCAAGACGTGGAGAAGAATTGCAACCATTCGGACGTCAAGGCAACACCGTTCGAATGCTAGTCCTTATTATGGTAATTGCGTGCAATAGAGGTGCAACCGTTCGGACTCTATGGCAACACTGTCCGGACGTGGCCTTATTCAAGAAAGAATTTCAGCACTTTATGGAAAGCCAGTTGCATAGTTCATCGTCCGGACGGGCTCAACTTGTGTCTAGACGCTGCTTAGAGAAATCAGAGACAAACTCGATTTAGGTCTTCTTAGCCTATAAATAGAGGCCTCTGGGCATGTAATTTGCATGAATTCAGTGTTGAATTCTTCTGTACTTAGAGCACTAGCAGCAGACACCCAACCATTTTCCCAAAATTTAGGGAACAAAACTACATTTTGCTTCCCTATAAAAAAACACTCCATAATAGATTCCCTTAATTTTTCCTATATCAATTAAATACTATTTTTTACTCTTATTTTTTTTTTTCTCTTTCTTACTTTTTTATTCATTTATTTTCTTCTCTTTCATGCTCTCTCGTCTTCTCCGTCACACTCCACACAAAACACACCTCTTCCGTTGCAATCAGAACTCTTCAATTCAGAATCCAACCCCTGGAAATCCCAGTTAGAGAAATTGAGAGGCGTGCTTGTTTCTTGGGCACCTAGAAAAGAAACACAAATCCTTTGCAAAGAGACTAAGACTGGGCTCAAACAAACCCAATCACAAAATACCCACAAAGCTTTTATATCACAGGAAGAGAAACAAACAAAGACAATGTAAGGTATAGAGACAAGAACGGAAAGTTGACAAGAAGATTTGCAGACAGAGTGAAGCGGATTCGGAGAAAGGAGGAGGAACTAATATGGGACTCATGATAGAATTTGCAATCAGTTTCTTGGTCCCATATCCATCATCATCCTGGTCAAGGCCGGCTCACCCGTTGATCAAACCATCGCCACCCTTTCCTCCCACATGGACCCCGGCGACGCCATTATCGACAGCGGCAACAAGTGGTACGAGAACACCAAGCGGTGAAGTGATTCATGCGTGAAGGAGAGAGCCAGAGAGGAGAGAGGAGAGAGGAGAGAGAATGATTTTTTTCTATTAAAAAAAGTGATTGGGAAGCTACAGTGCTACCCAATACATTGGGTAGCACTGTAGCTACCCAACCAAAATATGTAAAATTGGGGTATCTATTGTGGGTTAGTTTTTGGTATTTTTTTTATCAAATTTTCCCTAAATATAGGGAAGGGAACTAATATAAGGAATCTGCTACTAGTGCTCTTAGAGAAGGTGTTTAGGTAGACATTGTAAAGATCTGCTAGCTCTCTAAGGGTTGCCGTTGTGCTGTTGCTGTGCTCATCATTGAAGTCTATCTTAGGAAGGAGTTCTAAGGTAAAGGAATCCATTGAAAACCCCTTCAAATAGGTGACTTGGTTAGGAGGCGTTCACGTTGGGTTACGTGTCAGAGTGCAAGATACGATCGCTGCATTGGGTATATTAGTGTTACTGTCTTGTTACTAGTTTTGTCTTCTGAATAGTGGAATCCTGGGTTTGGCTTTCCCGGAGTGGTTTTTCTCTTAATTGAGTTTCCACTTCGTTAATAAAATATTTGTGTCATTTAAATTCCGCATTTACAATATTTTGTTACACATTGTGCACACACACACGGTAAATGAGAAGTCTCTTTATTTTTCATCATACACCGACAATTGTTCCACCCATTGTGAATCCCGAGAACAAGAAGGAAAATAGCCACACTAATGCTCAGCTAAGAGAAGAAGGGAATCCTTCCAATCGTGAGGAAGGATCTGGCGAGAGAAATATTCGTAAGGAGCACATTCCCGAGAATCTCCCCCATATCAAGACCGAAAAGAAGATGACGGATATGATCACTAAACTGGAACAGAGATGTGATCTGCTATCCGAGGTGGTCTAGCGACAAGATAGGGGAAAGACTTCCTTGCTGGACAATCTCTTGTAGAAGACCGCCTCACCATTCACCGACGAAGTGGCCAAGTTTCTCCTTCCTGAGAAATTCAAGGTTCCGGATATCTCGACCTACACCGGAGTTGAAGATTCGATTGAGCACTTGGATAATTTCTGAGCTCACACGGACCTCCATCGAACACCAGATGCATGCCGGGCCTTTCCTCTTACTCTGTCGGGAAATGCCCGGGATTGGTTCAGAAAACTTCCCTCGAAGTCTATCAATGACTTTGATGGTCTCGAAAAGGTTTTCCTAACCCATTTTCTAGCTGGAAGAGTGAGAAGAAAGCCCGCCAGATCCCTGATGTCTTTGCACCAGGGACTCGATGAGTCGTTGAAGGACTACTTCAGAAGATTCAACATAGAGAAGCTTGGCACAGAAAGTGCCACTGATGATTTCATCTATGGTACCTTGTACCAAGGAATCAGAAAGGATGGGCCCTTGATGGTGGATCTAGCTTAGAAATCACCACAGGACTTGCACGGGTTTATGGACAAAGCAGAAGAATTCATAAACCAGGAGGAAACACTCTAAGCCCATCTAGGACTCGACCAGTCTAATGCTTCGATCTCTGAGGGGTCTAAACAGAAGAAAAAGGGCACCTGGGAAGAAGGTCCTGCCGAGCCTAAGAAGTCCAAGAAATCTTTTAAAGATTACACCTAGACTCCTCTTAATGCCTCCCTCTTCGAGGTTCTATTGGAAGTAAAGAAGGATCCCACCTACCAAAAGCCAAGGCTACTGACCAGGCAGCAGCCTCCTCGGCTTGTCGATCAGTATTGTGCCTTTCACGATTGTAACAGCCATTACACTGAAGGATGCCTATCATTGAGGTGCTTGATTGAAAAATTCATCGAGAACGGGAGGCTTGTCCGGTTTTCCTCATCACTCAGAGGGGTAACCAGTAGGATCAAGCCCGGGCCTATCAACCCCGAAGGAATCAAGACCGAGAGCCTAGACACCGAGAAAGAAGTCGTGAAAGGACTTGGGATAGAACCAGGGAACCTACTTCCCAAGGAGAAGAACAGGAGAGACGTGAAAGAAGTAGAAGCCGAGCCAGACATGGAGGTCATGACAACCTTCCTGTAATCCACACCATATCAGGAGGATTCGACGGAGGGGGAGAATCTAGATCGGCTCAGAAGGCCTATGGAAGGCAGTTGAAGGACTTTGAGGTTTACTCGATTCAGAAACCTTTCAAGTCACGGAGATGCAAAACCCAAGTAGTAGGTTTTTCAGATGACGACTATGCAGGGGTCTCGCTTCCCCACACTGATGCATTGGTGGTTACTTTAGCGATTGCTAACCACGAGATACATCGGGTCTTGGTTGATACAGGAAGTTCGATGGATATCTTGTATTAGTCCGCCTTCGATCACATGAAGATTCCCCGGGACAAAGTTGTCCCGGCTAGATACCTCATGGTGGGTTTTGCAGGAGAAAAGGTGTTGCCAGTGGGTTCTATTGAACTCTCGGTCACTGCGGGAACATATTCGAGACAACGGATCATAATGGTGAAATTGCTGCTGGTGGATTGACATTTGGCTTACAACACCATATTCGGGAGAACGACGTTAAACGAGATCAAGGCTGTAACGTCAACACCCCATTTAATTATGAAGTTCCCGACCGATCAAGGGGTCAGGATTGTTAAAGGAGATCAACGAGAGGCTCAGCCTTGCTACAACATGACATTGAAGAAGACTCTTCCCGACGAGACAAATCTCAGGGAGAAATCTAGAGAAGACGGGAAATAGTAACCACAGTTGGGGGAGCCGATTGAAGACCTGAAAGAGTACAAGGTTGGAGGTTCGGAAAGGAAAATATGACTTTGTTGTCCAAGAGAGATGCTAAATCTCGTCTCATCCGGTGTGAAAAATAAAGATTCCTAATTTAACATGTGTGTGTGATCAATTGTGCAACAAAATATTTAAATGCAAAATTTAAAAGAGACAAATATTTTGTTAACGAAGTGAAAATGTTTATCAAGAGAAAAACCACTCTGGAGCAGCTAAACCCAGGAAATCCACTATTCAGAAGACAAAGCTAGTTACAAAGCACTCATACTCACATACCTCCGATGCAGTAGTCATACCTTTAACTCTGAAATGTACCTACACATGAACGCCTCCCAACCAGGTCTCCTACTTAAAGGGGTCTTCAATGGACTTCTTTAGCTTAGGGCTTCTCCCTAAACTAGAATTCAATGGGTTGATCAAATCACATAAATAAAATTCTAAGAGAGCTAGCAAATCTAACAATCTCTACTTAAACACCATCTCTTAGCACAATGGAATTCAATACTGAATTCTTGAAAGATTACATGCCTAGAGACCGCTATATATAGGCTTTAGAAGACCTAATACAAGTCTGATTCGAAGTTCTCTGGGCGGCGTCTGGACCTAGACATTGGGCGTCCGGATGGCAAGCATCAACCGACTTCTTTTCACGCGGTTTCACGCGTTTCTTCATTAATCTTCGGTCATCGAGTCTGGACGGCTTTGCCCTAGCATCCGAACAGTTGCATGCTATCTTCACTGTTCACAGCCTTCAGTTTGTTGTTCGAACACCTGTACGAACAGGTGCTCTTGGGAGTTGGTGTCCGCTGGGCTGTCCGGACATCTGTGCAAACATGAGTTCCTTGTGGTTGGCGTTTGCTGATGTGTTTGGACATTTCTTCGAACACTGATGGGCGTCCGAATGCTTCCTCTGGGCCGTTTGGACGGTAGCAAGGGAATTGCCTTTGTTGAGCTGTAAGTGCGTCAGAATCTTCCTTGACTTTCGGAAATTGCCTTTCTTTGATATTTGTGATACTGAACTTGTCATATTAAGCCCTTTCCATATTAGAGAAATAATCTCTGAATATTTTGAAGACTCTAAAAAATTACGGCATCCCTGTTATAGCAGCACACTAATATGGTAGTGATTTTGTCAATAGAATGTAGCCAATGAATTAACAAACTCCCCCTTTGGCCATTCTGGGAGAAAATTCACTTGACCAATTAATAATACAAAAATTAGTCCAAAAAATAAAAATACTTCTCCTTTTTGTCTCAAAAGGACAAAGGGTAAATAGAGTATTAAAAACCACAGTTAACAAGTACTAATATTCAACAAAATATGAATAAAAGTAAAGTATCTCAACAGTAGCCCAAATAAACACAAAAGTTTTAAACAAAACAACTGAAAATAAAACATGAGTAGCCAAAGCACTCAATCCTGCACATCATCATCATCATTATTGTTAGGTTTTGATTGGCTACATTCTGGTTGACAAAATCACTTGTATGTAAAGATGCTTTATCAGGGATTCCACTATTCAGAGTGATGTCAGAAGATTCTGCACTGCTTACAAGTTAGAAGATTTCCGTTCCCTGTCAGCCGTCTGGACGACGTGTCATCCCGTCCGGACGCCCATCTGTCCACTGTTCCATCCGTCCGGACGACGTGTCATACCTTCCGGATGCCCCGAAAAATCAAGCATCATCTGTCCGGACGACGTGCTTTCCCGTCCGGACCTTCACTGTTTCGAGAAGCTACTGTTCCACCTTGCATCCGTTCGGACGTTTCAGCAGCCCGTCTGGACGCCTCTCAATGATCGATCTGCTTCAGATTCTTTCCAAGTTCAATTTAAGGGAAGATTGCTTCAACCGTCCGGACGACGTGGATTACCGTCCGAATGCACTCATACATATGGCAAGAATCGTAATTCAAATATCACCGTCCGGACGACAGCCAGCCTTGGTCTGGACGCGCGTTCAACAGTTAAGGAAATTGCCGATTCAACTTCAACTGTCTGGACGACTGCCTATCATGGTCCGGACGTGCGCATAGCAGATATGGAAATTGCGTGTTGTAGATTAGCCGTCCAGACGCTCATCCCCCATGGTCCAGACGCGCTAAAGCCTTATATGGAAATTACTTGCAGCGGACATGCGACCGTCCGGACGACAGTGTCTCACCGTCCGGACGCGGCTCTCAAACAGGAAAGATTTTCAGCAAAAATTTCAGAAATTTTGGTCGCACAGTTGTCCGTCCGGACGGCTCAGGTTCACCGTCTGGACGGCGTCCGTACATATTACTGCAGTCACCCATTCTGTACTTCAGCCTATAAATAGAGGCCCCTGGGCATCGAGAACTGCAAGAATTCGGTATTGAATTCCACAAGTGCTCAGAGAAGTTATTTTGAGAGATCGTTGAGCTAATTAAGTTTCCTCTGAAGCCATTGCAAGTGTGCTATTGCTGCGCTACAACTGAAGTCTATCTTAGGGGTTGGCCCTAAGGTAAATGATTCCATTGAAGACCCCTTCAGGTAGGAGACCTGGTTGGGAAGTGTTCGTGTTAGGTTACACGTTAGAGAGCAAGGTACGACCACTGCATTAGGGGTATGTGAGTGTTACTGCTTTGTATCTAGCTTTGTCTTCTGAATAGTGGATATCCTGGGTTTGGCTGCCCGGGAGTGGTTTTTCTCTTAACTGAGTTTCTACGTCAACAAAAATCTTTGTGTCTTTTATTTTCCGCATTGTTATTTTTGTTGTACACTATTGCACACACTTGCCTTTTTATTTAGAAGTCAATTTTCAATTGGTATCAGAGCTTGGTACACTCTGAGAAGATTAATTTCTTGAGTGTTATTTTTGACTTCTATTTATTTTAATTTCTCAAACTCTTAATTCTGTTCCTGCCTTTGATGGTACGAACTATGGCTATTGGAAGGCGTGTATGCGTTTCTTTCTGAAATCTATTGACTGTTGGAGTATTGTTGAAACTGGTTGGACAAAACTAGAGGATTCAGCACTCAAACTAGTCCTTCAGAAAAATGCACGTCTTTCAAATGATAAAGCCCTCCATGCTCTGTGCCAAACACTTTCTCCATCTGAATTCGCCAAAATTTCAAACTGCGAATCAGCCAAAGAAGCATGGCAACTTTTGGAAACAACATATGAAGGCACTAAGCTTGTTAAATCTGCCAAACTTCAAATGTTGATTTCAAAATTTGAAGAAATTAAGATGTTGGAAGAAGAGACATTCGGGGAGTTTTACTCCAAGATGAGTGACTTGAGAAACTCCATGGTGAGTCTTGGGAAACCTGTCTCGGATGTAAAAGTCATCCGAAAAATTTTAAAATCTTTGCCTAAGCGTTTCAGAATCAAGGTGACCACCATTGAAGAAAGCAAAGTTCTAGAAGAGATGAAGATTGAAGAGTTGGTGGGATCTCTTCAAACATACGAGCTGTCCTTGCCCTCGGTCAAGAAATTGAAGACTATTGCCCTGATAAGCCCAAGAAGAAGGTAGAAGCTTCATCTGAAGATGAGTCTGAGGAGGAAGAAAAAGCTGTGGCTATGTTAGCCAAGAATTTCAGAAGACTTGAGAGATGATGGATTCAAAAAGAAGTTTTCTGAAAAAGTGAAGAAAGCTCCTAGAGAGGTTGAACCAGAGGAAGAAGAAAAGAAGGATCCCAGAGGGCCCAGATGTTTTGAATGCTCAGGTTTTGGGCATATCCGAGCCGATTACGGGAATCTTAAGAAGGGCAAGGGGAAGGCATACAATGTGACTCTCAGTGATGAGTCAGAAGAAGAAGCTCAAGAGTCTGAAAAATTTCTGGCCTTTGTTGCCCCACATGCTGAAGAAGAAGACTCTTACTATTCGGAGCACAGTGATGGTATCAGGCCCCATACCATCAATCACCAAGATATCAAGCTCCTTGGTCTCATGGACCACGATACCAGGCATCCCAGCATCAGCGGCCTTAGCAACGATTTGTACCTGCCAATCACAATGGCAACTCCAAGAAAAAATCCAAGAAATTTATAAGGCCTCAGAAGGTGAAAGAAGAGCAGTGCCTTAGTGAGCCACCTATCTGGATGCAGAGTATGATGGAGTGGATGATCTAGTCCTGCCAGCAACCACCTACAGGAAGGCAGGCTTGGGTTAAGAAGGACAGTCACCCCATGAGGGGGAACAGACGCACCTAGCATGATCGGGTGTTCATGCCTAGGATTTGGTTCCTAATCCTACGGCATTAGGTTTGATTGCTTATCTTACTTGTTATATCTTGTATGCAATCTAGGAACCAGTTGTGTTTTGCCTCCTATTTCTCTTAAGAGAATTTTGCAGGTACTTTGTGGGAAAGACAGAAAAAGCAGGTCAAGCGACTGCCTTTCTGTATTGGCATCATCAGGTTTGATCTTGCCTTGTATGTGATGTTTTTCCATATTGCGTTTTTTTTAATAATAATAATAAAAAAAAAAATTGGGGAGAATTTGCAAGATTTTTTTTTTCTCTTGGCATAACAGATAATTGCATGTATTTTCTCCTAATATCTCAAATCTTTGAGTATTAACATCTCAAATCTTTGACTATAATTTGCCAAGTGTTTTCCTGTATATGCAAAAGTAGGATAGCTTCTTTTCTCATGCGATGAAAAATGTGTACTATTCATGACTCCCCTAAAAGGTACATCTTTCCTTCTTTGACATTATGTTTCTAGAACTTTTGGATAAGAGAAGAAGTCTTTGATAAGATGGCCAAATTGATCACATGCTAGTTGAACCTAGAACCTAAAAACTCTGGCATTCCCTCTAGATTGCAGCATCATAAGAATCATGCAGTAAATCATATGAATTATGTACTTTAATTATTCACTGTTTATGTGCTGAATTTGATTTATTCCTTGCCCTCTACGTGCAAGTAAAACATTTACTTTTTCCTTCATGGTACAAGTAAAACAATTAGGTGCTGCATCTCAGGGGGAGTGTATCAGATGAGGGTGGCTAGGCCCTAGTAATTTATAAGGTTTGACTTTTGACTAATCTTGCATTGATTTTCTCTCTTGTCTGGGAAATCTAGTTGTTCTTTGTCATATCTATGATAGTCATACCTTGCGGGTTAAGTCTTCACACACACACGCATTGCATGAGTTGAGTTGTCTATTTGAATTTTCTATGTTCAGGAAAATATTTGTGCTGATTAAAATCTCAACTCTCTTTTATATCTTTGCTTAGTTTTGAGATGCTTTATGATTGTGTTATCAGTGGATTATACTTGCGTATTCTGAAACCGACTTGAGAAAAATTGATTTTTGTAAATTTTCCTCAGTTTTTCTATTTTTCAGTGTGAAGCGTTCGGACGGTATCTCTTGACGTCCGGACGGGTGGATTTTCGTTGTCTAGACGATATTTTCTTCTGGAGTCCAGACGGGCGGAGCTTAGTGATCCGGACAAGGATCAGGTTACTTCTGGACGGTAAGGATATATCGTTTAGACGCGTGCGACCATTCTGCTCATTTCTGAGGCAGCGCATGTCCGGATGGCATTAATACACCGTCCGGACGGGGACCCCACAGAGGCTATATATACCCCTGGTCGCCATTTCTCCTCCCTACCCCACCACAATCTCACTTTTTGGCTTTTAGTGAGTTATTTCTTGAGTGTTTTTGGCCTTATCTCATCCCTCTTTGTCTTTTTGTGCATTAATCTCACAATTCAGGTATTCTTCTAGTCCTTTTTAGTTTATTTTAACTGTTAGAATGTTGATCTCTTTAGGAATGTTTTTGAGATTATGAGATGCATATATTTGCCATGTTGGGATTATTTGTGGTGATACTTTGTGGGACTATAAATGTGATAATTTCTGTCTATTTTTTAAATGGTCCTTTGTACTGCCGTTACTCTACCAAATTTTTGAGACCTAACAAGTATATTCTTGGATTATTCTTGGCAAAATCTTGTTGGTCTCCTTTTACAGAATCATGTCTACAGTCAGTTCCCAGCGTAGGGTTCGCCAAAGGATAGAGGAAGAGAGGAGCTCCCTATAGACCAAAATCATGGACCGCACAGTCATTGCGGAGCGCAATGTGGTTTGATCTGACATTATGGTACCTCCGCTGGATAGTATTTATGAGACTATTCAGACTTACCACTGGGGATACCTTTACACCTGTGCCTGCATTGTTCTCACAAGGCTGGTCAGACTCTTCTATGCCAACCTGGTGGTGGCGCAGGATGATGATCGTGGGATGGTACTGCAGTCCACTGTTAACGGGCACATCATCACTATTGATCCCTAGATCATCAGTCCCTTCATAGGCGTTCCAGTCCTCGATCTGCCCGACAGTCCTTATAATGAGGTGGTGCTTCCTCCCTCTATGGACGATCTCCGAGAGTTCTTCCATGCAGTTCCATAGGGAGAAGGGCGTGCTATCACCATCCGGATCGGTGCACTGTCTCCCACTCATCGCTTGCTGGCCAAGATAGTGCAGCATAACCTATGGCCAGTTGTCAGGCGCAGTGACCTGATTCTGAAGAAGGCTCAGTTCATTTATGCCATCCACCTCCACTTGCCTTTCTACCTGTGCAAGCATATTATGAGCGTCATGCTGGAGGCCCGTGATGAGGGTAATACCGGTCTCCCTTTTGGCTGCCTGCTCACTCAGATCATTCTTAAGTCAGGCATCAACATAATTGGATAACCGAAGATGAAGATTCAGTAGCCCATCAGCAAGCAGACTTTGATGAAGTCTAATGCACAGCTGCGGAGAGATGACTCCGATGATGAGATGCCCATTCTTGCTGCCATGCTAGTCGGTTTTCCAGATATGGCTTCATCTTCTCAGACAGTCCCGCCTTCAGAGCCGGAGATCAATTTTTCACAGATCATGGAGGCCTTGGCTGCTATTCAGGGAGGCATGAGCACTATGCAGCAGTCCATCACTTTTATACAGCAGGAGGTGCATTCCATCAACAAGCGGGTAAAGCAGAATTAGCTGGATCTCAAGGAGTGCCTCAAGTACCATCATCCTGGCAGTAGTGATGATGAGGAGGATGCACCCATGGCAGCAGATGATTAAGTTTCTCTGGCTGTAATTTGTTTTTGGTAGCTATCTTTTCAATTTTCTTTTGTGACATTTGTGTTATATTTAGCTACTTTTGTAAAACTGTTGAACTAATATTACTCTGTTTCCTGGGTCCTTCTGAGACCGTTAGGGGGGGTAATTTTTATTACAGTTGGGTGTTTTATTACTCTGTTTTACCCTTTGTCCCTTTGTGACAAAAAGGGGGAGTAATTTTTATTTTTGGACCGGGAATGTATTTCCAAACCGGTCAAGTGATTTTTGTCCCAGAATGGCCAAAGGGGGAGTTTGTTAGGTTTTGATTGGTTACATTCTGGTTGACAAAATCACTTGTATGTAAAGATGCTTTATCAAGGATTCCACTATTCAGAGTGATGTCAGAAGATTCTGCACTACCTACAAGTTAGAAGATTTCGATTCCCTGTCAGCTGTCCGGACGACGTGTCATCTCGTCCGGACGCCCATCTGTCCACTGTTCCATCCATCCAGACGACGTGCCGTACCGTCAGGACGCCCCTACAGATCAAGCATCATCTGTCCAGACAACGTGCTTTCCCGTCCGGACCTTCACTGTTTCGAGAAGCTACTGTTCCACCTTGCATCCGTTCGGACGTTTTAGCAGCCAGTCCGGACGCCTCTCAGTGATTGATCAGCTTCAGATTCTTTCCAAGTTCAATTTAAGGGAAGATTGCTTCAACCGTCCGGACGACGTGGATTACCGTCCGGATGCGCTCATACATATGGTAAGAATCGCAATTCAAATATCACCGTCCTGACGACAGTCAACCTTGGTCCGGACGCGCATTCAACAGTTAAGGAAATTGCCGATTCAATTTCAACAGTCCGGACGACTACCTATCATGGTCCGGACGCGCGCATAGCAGATATGGAAATTGCGTGTTGAAGATTAGCCATCCGGGCGCTCATCCCCCATGGTCCGGACGCGCGAAAGCCTTATATGGAAATTACTTGCAGCGGACATGCGACCGTCCGGACGCAGCTCTCAAAACAGGAAAGATTTTCAGCGAAAATCTCAGAAATTCTGGTCGCACAGTTGTTCGTCCGGATGCTCAGGTTCACCGTCCGGAAGGCGTCCGTACATATTACTGCAGTGGCCCATTCTGTATGTCATCCTATAAATAGAGGCCCACGGGCATTGAGAACTGCAAGAATTAGGTATTGAATTCCACAAGTGCTCAGAGAAGTTATTTTGAGAGATCGTTGAGCTGATTAAGTTTCCTCTGAAGCCATTGCAAGTGTGTGTTGTTGCTGCGCTACAACTGAAGTCTATCTTAGGGGTTGGCCCTAAGGTAAAAGATTCCATTGAAGACCCCTTCAGGTAGGAGACCTGGTTGGGAAGCGTTCATGTTAGGTTACACGTTAGAGAGCAAGGTACGACCACTGCATCAGGGGTATGTGAGTGATACTGCTTTGTATCTAGCTTTGTCTTCTGAATAGTGGATATCCTGGGTTTGGCTGCCCCGGAGTGGTTTTTCTCTTAGTTGAGTTTCCACTTTGTCAACAAAAATATTTGTGTCTTTTATTTTCCACATTGTTATTTTTGTTGTACACTATTGCACACACTTGCCTTTTTATTTAGAAGTCAATTTTCAATCATCATCCTCTGGCTCAAGGTGTCTGAGGCATCACCTGATGTTAATATGGTTCTGCTAAACTCGGACACTCATAGTGTTGACTTCCCGCTAAATGGAAAGTACAGTGTTTAGAATGTAGGAGAGCAAAATATTAGAGGTGGAGCAGTTTGTGTGGAAGAAGAAGCTACAGTAGGATCAGCCTAAACCGGTGAAGCAGGTGGAGGAGAGTCGGCTTCCCTCTGATTCTCAAAGCGTAGCTGGGCATTGGATTTCATCGCCGTATGCTTTCCAAGGGTATCCATGTCTGTGATGTCATGTACAAAATGTAGGTAGATCTTCGTGACTAAGCACGTAAATGGAAGATCTGTCTAATGCTCGTCTCGCATCTCGAGCATGGTAAGTACAATGTGCTTGTAGAGGCAGAAAGGTATCCGTTGGATAAGGCCATACAAGAATCTCGCTCTCTTGAGGGCTAGCTCACTCTGTCAAGCTATAGGCCATAGATTGTGTTGCACAATCTTTGCGAGAAGACGATGCGGAGAGGAAAATAGGCTAATCATGATCGAATGAGAGACTCTGTCCTGACGGTGAGGATCAAAAAACTCGAGCAGTTCTTCCATGGAAGGGGGATTCACAGAATCTGGGAATGAGATACCCTCAAAAGGCACTGGATTAGTCCCAATGAAGGAGCCAATGAGAGCAGCATTGATTCTGAAGGTCACTCCTCTAACTATGGTCTGCAACGTGAGACTGCTCTACTCATCCTGGATGACCTCCACGTAACCATAAAAATCCTGGACCAGTCTAGGATAAACGATACCAGAGCATTTGTAAAGATAATCCCAGTGGTTCTCCTGGATCAACTGATTGATGAAGTCAAATGGAGCAATCATAACGTCGGCTTTGATGACGTTTCTCTCAAATGGAGCAATCATAACATCGGCTCTGAAGTCAAATGCAGCGGACGTGCGACAGTCCGGACGACAGTGCCTCACCGTCCGGACGCAGCTCTTAAACATGAAAGATTTTCAGCGAAAAATTTCAAAATTTTGGTCCCACAGTTGTCCGTCCGAACGGCCCATGACCACCGTCCGAACGACTCCCAGCTTTATCAAGACATACGCTCATTTGAGTCCTCAACCTATAAATAGAGGCCCCTGTGCTTGCGAATTGCAAGAATTCGGTATTGAATTCCTCTAGAGCTTAGAGGGTTATTTTGTGAGGTTATTGAGTTGATTTGTTTTCTCTAGAGCCGTTGCTGTGTGTGCTGTTGCTGCGCTTAAACTGAAGTCTATCTTAGGGGTTGGCCCTAAGGTAAAGGATTCCATTGAGGAGACCTGGTTGGAAGGCGTTCGTGTTGGGTTACACGTTAGAGAGCAAGGTACGACCACTGCATCAGGGGTATGTGAGTGTTACTATCTTGTATCTAGTCTTGTCTTCTGAATAGTGGATATCTTGGGTTTGGCTACCCCGGAGTGGTTTTTCTCATCTAGAGTTTCCACTTTGTTAACAAAAATTCTTGTGTTATTTATTTTCCTCATTATTTTGTTAACACATTGCACACATACACACTTGCCTTTATTTTAGAAGTCAATTTCTATTTTTCAATTGGTATCAGAGCTTGGTACACTCTGAGAAGATTTATTTCTTGAGTGTTATTTTTGACTTCTAATTTTTGATATGTCTCAAACTCTTAATTCTGTTCCTGCTTTTGATGGCTCAAACTATGGCTATTGGAAAGCTCGCATTCGGTTCTTTTTAAAATCTATTGACTGTTGGAGTATTGTTGAAACTGGTTGGACTAAACCAAAGGATACAACGCTTGAACAAGTCCCTCAGAAAAACGCACGACTTTCCAATGACAAAGCCCTCCATGCTCTGTTTCAAGCACTTTCACCGTCTGAATTTGCAAAAATTTCAAACTGTGAATCTGCTCAAGAAGTGTGGCAAATCTTTGAAACAACATATGAAGGCACTTAGCTTGTAAAATTTGCCAAACTTCAAATGTTGATTTCCAAATTTGAAGAAATTAAGATGTTGGAAGAAGAGACATTTGGAGAGTTTTACTCCAAGATGAGTGACCTGAGAAACTCCATGGTGAGTCTCGGGAAGACTGTCTCGGATGTAAAACTCATCCGAAAGATTCTAAGATCTTTCCCTGAGCATTTAAGGATCAAGGTAACTACTATTGAAGAGAGCAAAGATCTTGAAGAAATGAAGATTGAAGAGTTGGTGCGATCTCTTCAAACATATGAGCTGTCCCTGCCCCCGGTCAAGAAGCTGAAGACCATTGCCTTGAAGGCTTCCAAGGAAAAGGTAGAAGCTTCATCTGAAGATGACTCTGAGGAGGAAGAAAAAGCTGTGGCTATGTTAGCCAAGAATTTCAAAAGACTACTGAGAGACGACCGATTCAAGAAGAAGTTTTCTGAAAAGGTGAAGAAAGCTCCTAGAGAAGTTGACCCTGAGGAAGAAGAAAAGAAGGATCCTAGAGGGCCCAGATGTTTTGAATACTCAGGTTTTGGGCATATCCGAGCCGATTGCGGGAATCTTAAGAAGGGCAAGGGGAAGGCGTACAATGTGACTCTCAGTGATGAGTAAGAAGAAGAAGCTCCAGAGTCTGAGAAATTTTTGGCCTTTGTAGCCCCACACGTTGAGGAGTAAGACTCTTATTATTCGGAGCATAGTGATAATGGGGAAGATCTCAAGGAGGCTTTCAAGACACTCTACATAGAGTATGAGAAGCTGAGGGAAGGTCGTAAGCAGCACCTTTATGATCTGAACAGTTTGTAGACTGAGAAGAGTTCATTGTTGCTCAGAATACAAGAGCTCAAGGAGAAGCTGCTAGAGACTCAGCTCTAGTTAGAAAGAGTCACTGATGAGAAGCTGACTCGAATGCTATCTATTCAGAAGAGTCCAATTGACAAGATCGGTCTCGGGTATGTAGCTCCCTCTTCTGATGCTCCCTCTACTTCAAAGACTGTATTTGTGAAACCAGCAATCCTAGAGCCTCCTCCCACTATTGAAGATAAAGGGAAGGGCAAGGTCAATGATGATGTTCCAGGCACTCAGAAGCCTCATTCCATCAGAAGATCTCCCATATGCCATCATTGCGGTCTAAGTGGGCATGTTCGTCCTCAATTCTCCCTCCTGAAAGCTCAGAAAGCCAAGGCCAAGAAAGAAGTGCCCCGACAGGCCAATCATGGCATTAGACTAGCGGCCCAGTATCAGACTCTATGGTATTAGGACCCTTATCATCCAGCACCAAGATATCAAGCTCCTTGGTCTCATGCACCACGATACCAAACATCTCAGCATCAGAGGCCTCAGCAGCAATTTGTACCAGCCAATCAAAATGGCACCTCAAAGATCAAATCTAAGCAGTTTAGAAGGCCTCAGAAGGTGGAAGAAGATCTATACCTTAGTGAGACACCTATCTGGATGCAGAGCATGATGGAGTGGATGATGAAGTCCTGCCAGCAACCACCCACAGGAAGGCAGGCTTGGGTCAAGAAGGACAGTCACCCCATGAGGGGGAACAGACGCACCTAGCAGGTTCAGGTGTTCATGCCTAGGATTTGGTTCCTAATCCTATGGCATCAGGTTTGATTGCTTATCTTACTTGCTATATTTTGTATGCAATCTAGGAACCAGTTGTGTTTTGCACCCTATTTCTCTTGAGAGAACTTTGCAGGTACTTGTTGGGGAAGACAGAAAAAGCAGGTTGAGCGATTGTTTTTCTGTATTGGCATCATCGAGCTTACATAGGTTTGATATTGCTTTGCATATGATGTTATTTCCATATTGCATTTTTTTTATAAAAAAAAAAAAAAAAAAAAAAATTGGGGAGAATTTGCAAGATATATATTTTTTTTTTCTCTTGGCATATCAAATAATTACATGTATTTTCACTTGATATCTCAATTCTTTGGGTATTAATTTACTTTGCTTAGATATAATTGAGAGTTTATGACTATAATTTGCCAACTGTATTTCCTGTATATGCAAAAGTAGGATAGTTTCTTTCCTCATGCGATGAAAAATGTGCACTATCCACGACTCCCTTAAAGGTACATCTTTCCTTCTCTGACTTTTTGTTTCTAGAATTTTTGGATAAGAGAAGAGGTCTTTGATAAGATGGCCAAATTGACCACATGCTAGTTGAACCTAGAACCTAAAAACTCTGGCATTCTCTCTAGGGTTGCAGCACCATAAGAATCAAGCAGTAAAACTTATGAATTCTGCATTGTAATTGTATATTCACTGCTTATGTGTTGAATTTGGAATATGCCTTGCCCTCTACGTGCAAGTAAAAAATTTACTTTGTCCTTCTTGGTACAAGTAAAATAATTGTATGCTGCATCTTAGGGGGAGTGTATTAGATGAGGGTGACTAGGCCTAGTAAGTTATAAGGTTTGACTTTTGACTTATCTTTCACTGATTTTCTGGTTAGTATTTGTCATATCATTGAATGTCATACCTTGTGGGTTAAGTCTTCACACACGCATTGCATGAGTTGAGTTGTCTATTTTAATTTTTGGTGTCCAGGAAAATATTTGTGTTGATTGAACTCTCAACTCTCTTTTATATCTCTACTTAGTTTTGAGATGCTCTTTGATTGTGTTATCAGTGGATTATACATGCGTGTTCTGAAACTGATTTTAGAAAAATTAAATTCTACAAATTTTTCTTCAGTTTTCTGTTTTTCAGTGTGAAGCGTCCGGACGGTCTCTACTGGCGTCCGAATGGGAATAGCTCAGTCGGCTGGACGGTTCTGATCATGTCTGGACGCGCGCGGCACTAACAGCCGGACGGTAAGGTTACTCGTCAGGACGTGCGTGACCTGTCCGCTTATTTCCAATGCAGCGAACGTCCTGACGACGTTATTGCACCGTCCGGACGGGGACCCCACAGGCTGTATAGAAGGCCCTGGTCGCCGCATTCTCTCCCTACCCCACCAAAAAGTCTCCTTTTGGCATCTAGTGAGTAATTGCTTGCTAGTTTTTGGCTTTATCTCGCCCCTGCTTGTCTTTTTGTGCATTAATCTCACATTCCAGGTATTTTTCTTGTCTTTTTCTCTTCAGTTTATTTTTAATTGTTAGAATATTGATTTCTTTAGGAATGTTGTTGAGATTATGAGATGCATATGTGTGATATCTGCTGTGTTGAGACTATTTGTGGTAGTATTTTTGGGGACTACAGTGTGATATTTTCTGTCTGTACTTTTAGTCAAGTCCTATTTACTGCCGTTATAATGCTCAAATTTTTGTGACCTAACAAGAATAATTTTGGATTATTTGTCTTGGCAAATCTTGTTGGTCTCTTTTGCAGAACCATTTCAGTAGCCAGTCCTTTGCGTAGAGTTCGCCAGAGGACAGAGGGAGATAGAACGGCTCTCAGAGCCAAAATTATGGACCGCACAGTCATTGCTGAAAGAAATGTGGTCCGTTTAGACATTTTGGTGGCACCTCTGGATAGTATCCACGACATCATCCGGACATACCACTGGGGATATCTTCATAGCTGTGCCTGTGTTTGTCTATACCAGGCTGGTTAGACTCTTCTACGCCAACCTAGAGGTGCTGCAGGACGATGACCGTGGGTTGGTACTTCAGTCCACCGTTGCAGGACATACCATCACTGTTGATCCCCAGATCATCAGTCAGGAGTTCTTGTCCTCCAGCTATCTGACAGCCCATATAATGAGGTAGTCATTCCTCCCTCTATGGACGATCTCCGAGAGTTCTTCCACGCAGTTCCCCAGGGAGAGGAGAGCGCTACCACCATCAGGATCGGTGCTTTATCCCCTTCACACCGCATGTTGGCCAAGATTGTTCAGCACAGCCTATGACCAGTTGTCAGGCGCAGTGACCTAATTCTGAAGAAGGCCCAGTTTGTCTATGCCATCCATCTTCGCTTTGCATATTTTGGACGTTATTCTGGAGGCCCGCGATGAGAGCAATACCGGTCTTCCCTTCGGCTGTCTGCTTACACAGATTATTCTTCAGTTCGGCATCAGTGTTGCTGGGGAGCCAAAGATGAAGATCCAAAATCCTCTCAGCAAGCAGACTTTGATGAAGTCCAATGTACAGCTGCGGAGAGATGATTTCGATGATGATGTCCCTGCTGCCATGCCTGTCGGCTTTCCTGACATGGCTTCCTCCTCTCAGACCATCCCGCCTTCTGAGCCGGAAGTCAGTTATTCTCAGATCATGGAGGCCTTGGCTGCCATTCAAGGAGGAATGAGTACCATGCAGCTCTCCATGTCATCCATGCAGCAGTCCATCTCCACCATGCAGCAGGAGGTGCACTCCATCAACCTGGGTGTAGAGCAGAACCAGCTGGATCTCCAGGAATGTCTCAAGTTCCACCACTCGTCCAGCAGTGATGACGAGGACGATGCGCCGATGGCCGAGGATGCTTGAGTTTCTTTTTGTTTTGTAGTTGTCTTTTCAGTTTTTGAGACATTTGTGTTATATTTGCTACTTGTGTTAAACTCCTGGATTATATTACTTTGTTTACCCTGGTTCTTCTGAGATCGTTAGGGGGAGTAATTTTTGTTATGGTTGGTTTTCATTACTCTATTTTACCCTTTGTCCCTTTGTGACAAAAATGGGGAGTAATTTTTATTTTTTATTTTTGGACTGGGAATATATTTTCAAACTGGTTAAGTGATTTTTGTCCTAGAATGGCCAAAGGGGGAGTTTGTTAGTTTGTGATTTGGCTACATTCTGATTGGACAAAATCACTTATATGTAAAGATGCTTTTTAACAGGGATTCCGCTATTTAGAAGTGCTTCAGAAGATTCTACACTGTTTGCAAGTCAGAGATTTCAGTTCCTTGCCAGCCGTCCAGACGACGTGTCATACCGTCCGGACGTCCTTCAGACTAATGCATCATCCGTCCGGACGATATGGTTTTACGTCCGGACACTCCTCTGTATCAAGAAGCTTTTGTTCTAGCTTGCATCTGTCCGGACATTTCAGCAGCCCATCCGGACGACTCTCAGTGTTTGATCAAGCTTCAGATTTTCTTTCCAAAAGCAAATATGGGAAGATTGCTGCAACCATCTGGACGACGTGGATTCCCGTCCGGGCATGCTACTCCTTAAGGCAAGTTCGTAATTCAAACTCAACCGTCCAGACGCCGGTCTACCATGGTCCTGACGCACGTACAATAGATATGGAAATTGAGTGTAGAAGATCAACCGTCCGGGCGGCCATCCCCATAGTCCGGACGCGCAAAGCCTTAATAAGGAAATTACTTGCAGCGGACGTGCGACTGTCCGGACGACAGTGCCTCACCGTCCGGACATGGCTCTCAAACAGGAAAGATTTTTAGAGAAAATCTCAAAATTTTGGTTGCACAGTTGTCCATCCAGATGGCCCATGATCACCGTTCGGACGGTTCCCAGCTTTATCAAGCCAGATGCTCATTTGAGTCCTCAGCCTATAAATAGAGGCCCTTGTGCTTAAGAACTGTAAGAATTCGGTATTGAATTCCACTAGAGCTTATAGAGTTATTTTGTGAGGTTATTGAGCTGATTTGTTCTCTCTAGAGCCGTTGCTGTGTGTGCTGTTGCTGCGCTTAAACTAAAGTTTATCTTAAGGGTTAGCCCTAAGGTCAATGATTCCATTGAAGACCCCTTCAGGTAGGAGACCTGGTTAGGAGGTGTTCGTGTTGGGTTACACGTTAGAGAGCAAGGTACGACCACTGCATCTGGGGTATGTGAGTGTTACTATCTTGTATCTAGCCTTGTCTTCTGAATAATGGATATCTTGGGTTTGGCTGCCCCGGAGTGGTTTTTCTTATCTTGAGTTTCCACTTCGTTAACAAAAATTCTTGTGTTATTTATTTTCCACATTATTTTGTTAACACATTGCGCACACACACACTTGCCTTTATTTTAGAAGTCAATTTCTATTTTTCAACCTTAAAATGTTTTTGATGAGTTTTACATCAGAGACGTTCTTCTCGAGACTCACCATCGAGTTTCTCAAGTCGTTGATCCTGATGTAAAACTCATTGACTGTCTCATCTTCCAACGTCTTAATTTCTTCAAATTTTGAAATTAACATTCGGAGCTTGGTAGATTTAACAATTTTTGTGCCCTCATATGTTATTTCCGAAATTTACCACTCTTCTCGAGTGGATTCACAGTTTGAAATTCTTGTGAATTTTGATGGTGAAAGAGGACATAGAGCATGGAGGGCTTTAAAATTGGAAAGTCGTGCGCTGGTTTCAGAAACTGTGAGTTCAGCAGTTGTAACCTCTGGTTTAGTCCAACTAGATTCTACATTCTGCCAAACATCAATAGATTTTAAAAAGAAGCGCATACGGGCTTTCCAATAGCCATAATTTGTGCCATCAAAGGTAGGAACGAAATTAAGAGTTTGAGACATGATAAAATAAGTGTCATGTAATGTTGACAAAATCACTATCATGTAATGTTGCTATCTTAACAGGGATACTGTTTATTTCAGAGTCTTCAGATATTCAGAATTTATCTCTCTTGTATGCAAAGTGCATTATTATGACAAGTATCAGTGTCACAAGCTTCAAGAAGGCAATTTCAAAGTCTAGGAAGATTCTACGAAGTTTCCAACTCTGCAAAAGTCAGATCCCTTGTTCCTGTTCGTACGGTCCAGTGAAGCGTTCGGACGCCCTCCTATGTCTAGAAGATTCTAACAGCTCAGCGTGCATCCATCCAGACCTCAGGGCAACACACCCAGACGCTCTTCAGTGTTCAAGAAGAATCCAGTTTTCCTTTGCAAACATGGATCAAGAAAGACAACTTGCAATCGTTCAGACGCTACGGCAACATCGTCCGAACGCGACCTTAATATGAAAACGAGTGAAGCACATTATGGAAAGGTGGTTGCACAGTTCACTGTCCGAATGCTCTATGACTCCATCCGGATGCCGCCTAGAGAAATTCGAATTTGTGGCGATTTAGGTCTTCTAAGCCTATAAATAGAGACCTCTAGGCATGAATTATTTGCAGAATTCGGTATTGAATTCTCTAGAGCTTAGAGAGGGTGTTTAGGTAGAAATTGTGAAGATTTGCTAGCTCTCTAAGTGCTGCCCAGTGTGTGCTTCTTGTTCATGTGAAGTCTAGCTTAGGGAGGAGTCCTAAGCTAAAGGAATCCATTGAAGACCCCTGGGTAGGAGGCCTGGTTGGGAAGCGTTCATGTTGGGTTACATGCCAGAGTGCAAGGTATGATCGCTGCATCGGGGTATATGAGTGTTACTACTTTGTTACTAGCTTTGTCTTCTGAATAGTGGAATTCCTGGGTTTGACTGCCCCAGAGTGATTTTTCTCTTAATTGAGTTTCCATTTCATTAACAAAATATCTCATTTAAATTCCATACTTTGATATTTTGTTACACATTGTTTACACACACACACACACAGTAAATTAGAAGTCTTTATATTTTTCAATTGGTATCAGAGCTTGGTACACTCTGTTTAAGATTAAATTCTTTAGTGTGATCTTTTGACTTCTAATTATTTTTATGATATCTTAATCTCTTAATTTCATTCCTGTCTTTGATGGCACAGATTATGGCTATTGGAAATCTCGTATGAGCTTCTTTTTAAAATCTATTGATGTTTGGCAAATTGTAGAAACTGGTTGGACTAAACCAGAGGCTATAACTGCCGAGCTATCTATTGTTCAAAACAGCACAAGTCAAGTGATTTCACCATCTGAATTCTCAAGAATTTTGAATTGTGAATCTGCTCAAGAAGCATGGCAAATCTTACAAACAACATATGAGAGCACCAAACTAACTAAATCTTCTAAGCTCTAGATGTTGATTTCTAGATTTGAAGAAATTAAGATGATAGAGAATGAGACATTCGATGAGTTTTACACCAAGATCAACGACCTGAGAAACTCGTTGGTAAGTCTTGGGAAGAGGGTCTCTGATGTAAAACTCATCAAAAAGATTCTAAGGTCTTTGCAGGAGCGTTTCAAGATTAAAGTAACAACTATTGAAGAAAGCAAGGACCTGGATTCAATGAAGATTGAAAAGTTGGTGGGATCTCTTCAAACTTATGAGTATTCCCTACCCCTAGTTAGAAAGGCAAAGGCGATTGCCCTCAAGGAGGCTAAGAATAAAAGTAGAGCCTCCTCTAATGAAGACTCAGACAATGAAGAAGAAGATGCAGTTGCCATGCTCGCCAAAAATGTCGGTAGATTGATGAAGAATGATAAATTCAAGAAGAAGTTCATTGAAAGACTAAGGAAAACTTCTAGAGAAGTCGAGCCAGAAGAAGTCCTAGATGTTTTGAGTGCTTTGGCTTTGGGCACATGAGGGCTGATTGTGGGAATCTCAAGTAGGCTAAGGGCAAGGCTTACAACGCTACTCTTAGAGAATTTGAAGAAGAGGAGGCCTCAGATAAGGATCAGAAATTTCTGGCTTTTGTAGCACCTCATGAAGAATTTGAGTGGTCACAGTCTTACTACTTAGAGAGCAGCGATGAAGACATGGAAGAACTTAAAGAGGCCTAGAAAATCCTCTATGTCAAGTTCTTAAAGTTGAAGGAGACGCACCAACAACACGTGTATGAGCTAAGCAGTCTAAGGACAGAAAGAAGCACGATGTTGATGAAGATCACTAATCTAGAAGAAAATATGTTGGAAGCGTAGTTACAGATAGAGAGGCTGATTGATGAGAAGTTGACCCATATGCTATCAATCCAGAAGAGCCCAAAAGACAAAGCAGGACTCGAATATGTTGCCTCTACTTCTAATATCCTCTCTACTTCCAAAACTATTTTTGTCAAGCCCATAGTGCTCGAGCCTCTACCTGCCTGCATGGATAAGGAAAAGGCCGTCATTGGTGGAGATGTTCCGACTGTGGCAGAGCCCACTCAGATGCCTCCTACCAAGAGAGAGCCTCCTAGATGCCACCACTGTGGCTTAAGTGGTCACATCTGACCCAAGTGTCGACTCCTCCATGCTCAGAAATTGAAGGTCAAGAAGGAGTCACCAGGGAAAGCTACTAGACCTCCAAAGAAGCATTAGGCTCCTCAGCATTAGTGGCAACAACAGCGGTTTGTTCCTGCCAATCAGACCCAGGAAGAACAAATCAAGGCACTACAAGAAGAAGTTGTAGAAGCCCAAAAGCAACCAATCTTATGAGGGGTTGCCTATGTTGATGCAGAGCTTGTTGAGATAGATGGAAAACCAGATGAAGGCCTGTCAACAATCAGCTCCGGTAAGGCAAGTATGGGTCAGAAAGGATGAGACCATTTAGCCCTTGAGGCGGAGTGGACTCACCTAGTAGAGGTGTAGTCTCACCATGCCTAGGATTTTGGTTCCTAAATCCTAGTGCATGTCAAGTACGTTTGCATTACATTGTGTTAGTTTGTGTTGGTTGCATTCTGTTTGACAAAATCACTATTATTTAATGTTGACATTTTATCAGGGATGCCGTTTATTTCAGAGTCTTCATTTCAGAAAGGTGTTTCAAGATGCTCAAAGAAGATTCTGTGCAGATTCTGTTAGTATTTTGGCCTTATTCTGTGTTTGGACAAAATCACTTATGTGTAATGATGCGGTAAACAGGGATTCCACTTTCAGAGTGATGTCAGAAGATTCTGCCTGCGAGTCAGAAGAATTTCAAGTTCCCTGTCAGCCGTCCGGACGATGTGTCATCCCGTCAGGATGCCCATCTGTCTACTGTTCCATCCGTCCGGACGATGTGTCATTCTGTCCGAACATCAGACAGACAAGCATCATCTGTCCGGACGACGTGTTTCTTCCTTCCGGACACCTACATCGTATCGAGAAGCTTCTGTGCCAGCTTGCTCCGTCTGGATGTTTCATCAGCACGTCCGGACGCCTATCAGTTCTCGAACGGTTCACTGATTCTTTCCAAGTTTCAAGAAAGGGAAGATCAATCAACCGTCCGGACGATGTGGTATCTCTGTAAGGCAAGAATCGCAGTTTAAAATAAACCGTCCGGACATCTGATAGTTGTGGTTTTCCGACTCTGGTGCATCGTATATGGTAACTGCCGATTCCACTTCAATCGTCCAGACGTCTCCCCCTCATGGTCCGGACGCACGCGCATCAGATATGGAAATTGCGTGTTGAAGTTTAGCCGTCCGGACGCTCCTGCCCCATGGTCCGGACGCGCGAAGCCTGTTATGGAAATTACTTGCAGCGGACGTGCGTCCGTCCGGACGATCGAGCCATCCCGTCCGGACGATGGGCACTTAGAGCTGCAAGAATTTGGTGTGAATTCCATTAGTGCTCAGAGACGTGATATCTCCTTTGAAGCCGTTTTTCAAGTGTACTGTGCTGTAAACCGAAGTCTATCTTAGAGGTCGGCTCTAAGGTAAGGAGTTCCATTGAAGACCCCTTCAGGTAGGTGAACCTGGTTGGGAAGTGTTCGTTTTGGGTTACACGTCAAAGATCAGGGTACGACCACTGCATCGGTACATGTGAGTGTTACTGTCTTGTATCTAGCTTTGTCTTCTGAATAGTAGAATTCCTGGGTTTGGCTGCCCCGGAGTGGTTTTTCTCTTAACTGAGTTTCCACTTCGTCAACAAAAATCTGTGTCATTTACTTTCCGCTGTGCTTTAATTTTTGTTGATACTTGTTGCACACACTTTACTTTTAGAAGTCATTTCAATTTTTCAGATTCCAACTCAGAGAAGTCGGATCCCAAAATTTTGTCCAGACAGCCAGGTCATGCGTCCAGACGCCCATCAGTGCCTAGAAGGTTCGAACAGTTCAAGGTTGTATTTGTCCGGACGTCATGGCAACACATCCGGACGCACATCAGAGTTCGACAAGTAATCAAATTTCCTTCATAGACACGTATATGGGAAGACAGCTGCATCCGTTCAGACGATAGGGCAACACCGTCTAATGAGGTCCTTGATAAGGCAAGATGTGGAGAAGAATTTCAACCATCTGGACGTCAAGGTAGCACCGTCCGGACGCGGTCCTTATTATGGAAATTTTGTGCAGCAGAGTTGCAATTGTCCAGACACTAGGGCAACATCGTCCGGACGCGGCCTTAATATGGAGAACATGAAGCGCGTTATGGAAAGGTGATTGCATAGTTGTCCGTCCAAACGGCCTCAACTTGCCTCCTGATGTGACCTAGAGAAAAATGAATCAGTGTCAATTTAGGTCTTTTGTAGCCTATAAATAGAGGCCTCTAGACATATATTATTTATAGAATTCAGTATTAAATTTTCTATAGCTTAGAGAGAGTATTTAGGGAGAAATTGTGAAGATCTGCTAGCTCTCTAGCTATTACCGGCATGTGGTTACTTTGCTCGTGTTTGAAGTCTATCTTAGGGAGGAGTCCTAAGGTAAAGGAATCCATAGAAGACCCATTCAAGTAAGAGACTTAGTTGGGAGGCGATCACTTTGGGTTACGTGTCAGAGTGCAAGATACGATCGCTACATCAGGTATGTGAGTGTTACTATCTTTATACTAGCTTTGTCTTCTGATAGTGGATTTCCTGGGTCTGGCTGCCCCTGAGTGGTTTTTCTCTTAATTGAGTTTCTACTTCGTTTGCAAAATATCTGTCTCTTTTAATTTCGCACTTTTGATATTTTGTTATACACACATACGGTTAATTTAGAAGTCTCTTTAATTTTCAGTTGGTATCAGAGCTTGGTACACTCTGTTAGATTAAATTCTTGAGTGTTATCTTTAGACTTCTATTTTTTTTTTTTCATGTCTCAAACTCTCAATTATGTTCCTGCCTTTGATGGCATGAACTATGGCTATTGGAAAGCTCGTATGCGTTTCTTTTTAAAATCCATTGATGTTTGGCAAATTGTAGAATCTGGTTGAACTAAGTCAGAGGCTATAGTTGTCTAGCCAATTACTAAAAAAAAAAAAAAAAAACACGATTTGCCAACGATAAAGCCCTCCATGCTCTATGTCAAGCTCTTTCACCTTTTGGATTCACAAGAATTTCAAACTGTGAATCCACTCAAGAAGCATGGCATATCTTAGAAACAACATATTAGGGCACAAAACTTGTCAAATCTGCCAAGCTCTATATGTTGATTTCTAGATTTGAAGAAATTAAGATGCTTGAAGAAGAATCATTCGGGGAGTTTTACACTAAGATTAGCGACCTGAGAAATGAGTCTCGGGAAGACAGTCTCAGATGTAATACTCATCAGAAAAATTATAAGATCTTTGCCTGAGCGTTTTTGGATAAAAGTAACTACCATTGAAGAAAGCAAGGATCTAGATGAGATGAAAATTGAAGAGTTGGTGAGATCTCTTCAAACCTATGAGTATTCCCTGCCTCCAGTCAAGAAGGCAAAGACTATTGCCCTCAAGGCACCTAAGAAGAAGACCAGAGTCTCATCCGAGGAAGACTTTGATAATGAAGAACATGCAGTGGCAATGCTGGCCAAGAACTTCGGGAGACTAAAGAAGAAAGACAAATTAAAGAAGAAGTTCACCGAAAGATTGAAGAAGGCCCTTAGAGAATCTGAGCTTGAAGAAGTTGAGAAGAAGGACCCAAGAGGTCCCAGATGTTTTGAATGCTCAGGCTTTGGGCATATTAGGGCTGACTGTGGGAATCTCAAGCAAGGTAAAGGGAAGGCCTACAGTGCGACTCTCAGTGATGAGTCAGAAGAAGAAGAAACTCTTGCTCAAGATTAGAAATTTTTAGCCTTTGTGGCTCCACATGAAGACTAGGAGGATTCTCAATCCTACTACTCTGAGCACAATGATGAAGACAGGGAAGAACTCAAAGAGGCCTATAAAGTCCTCTATGTAGAGTTCTTAAAGTTGAGGGAGACTCGCAAGTAGCACATCCATGAGCTAAACAGTTTGCAAACTAAGAAGAGTTCCTTACTGCTCAAGATTCTGGATCTAGAAGAGAAGCTATTGGAGACACTGCTACAGTTGGAGAGAGTCTTTGATGAGAAGCATAACCACATGCTATCTATCCAGAAGAGCCCAACTGATAAAACTGGACTCGAGTATGTAGCTTCTTCCTTTAATATCCCCTCTACTTCTAAGACTGTATTTGTCAAGCCCATAGTCCCCGAGCCTCCATCCGTCTGCTTAGATAAAGGAAAGGAAGTAATTGGTGGGGATGTTCTAGCTAGTTCTAAGGCCACTTAGAAGCCTCCTATCATTAGAAGGCCTCCTATATGCCACAACTGTGGTTTAAGTGGTCACATCTGACCCCATTGCTCACTTCTTAAATCTTAGAGATCGAAGGTCAAGAAGGAGTTGCCAAGACAAGCTACATTCGGTACTAGACCTCTGACCCGGCATTAGGCTCCATGGCATCAAGCCTCATGGCATCAAGCTCCTCAGCATCAGCGGCAACAATAGAGATTTGTTCCTGCCAATCAGAATGGCAAACACAAGACAAACAAATCAAGGCACCACATGAAGAAGCCGTAGAAGCCTGAGAGTGATCAATTCTATAAAGAGCTGCCAAGGTTGATGCAGAGCATGATAAAGTGGATGGATCACAGATGAAGTCCTATCAACAACTACCATAGGGAAAGTAGGTATGGGTCAAAAAGGATGAAGTCGTTCACCCCTTGAGGGGGAGTGGACTCAACTAGATGGTGAAGGTACACATGCCTAGGATTTGGTTCCTAATCCTAGAGCATCAGGTTTGATTGCATTGCATTGTTTTCTCCTTAACATATTTTTGTCTGCCTTGCAATCTAGGAACCATTATTGTTTTATCTCCCTATTTCTCTGGTTGTTCTAGAGAAACTTCTGGAGGTACTATTTGGGGATGACAGAAAAAGCACGTCAAGCGGTTGCTTTTTTGTCTTGGTAATTCTGAACCTTTCTCCTTGAGGTCAGGTTTGATCTTGCCACACATGCTAAGTTTAGTTTTGTTTCTTTACTGTTGAAGCATGTTTTTATTCTTTTTCATAAAAAAAAAAAAAATAAAATAAAAAAAATAAAAAAAATTGGGGGAGACGATGTAGATTTTTTTATTTTTTTTTTTCCTCTTTTGATAGCTTTTGAAATATTGCATGTATTTTTACCTTATATCTCAGCTCATTGTGTATTTCTTAAATATGCTTATATATGATTGAGAGTTTATGCCTGATATCTGCTAAAGTTTTCCTGTGCATCTTAATGATAGATAGTTACTTTTCTCATGTGATGAAAAATTGTGCACTTTTCAAAGCTCCCATAATGTACATTTTTTTTTTCTCTTTAATTTTTAGCTGATGGAAATTCTTATAAGAGAGATTTTTTTTTTTGCTAAAATGGTCAAATTGACCAACTCTCTAGTTGAACCTAGAACCTATAAATTATGGCATTCTTTTTAGATTGTAGCACCAAGTAATAAAAAGCATTTAAAATTTAGTTATCTGGATAATAAAAAGATCCACTGCTCATTATGCTATAAATATGTTCTTAAACTTTTCCTTAAAGAAACAGTTAGTGACCAAATCATTGCGGAAATAGACGGTCACTAAAAGACTAAGTAAAACAAAAGTGCTGCAGCCTAGGAGGAGTGTATCAGATGAGGGTGGCTAGGCCCTAGTAAAATAAGGTTTGACTTTTGACTGATATATTTTTGATTTTCTCTCTTGTTTATAAAATTCAGTTGCTGTAAGTCATATCAGCAAACATCATACCTTTTTGAGAAAGCTTTCACACACACACGCATTGCATGAGTTGAGTAATCACTTTAAAATTTCTATCTGTAGGGAAATTTGTGCTTATTGAATTCTTAACTCTCAATTATATCTTTGTATATTTTTGAAATGCTATTCGACTACTTTATCAGTTGATTATACATACGTGTTCTGAAGCTATTTTTAGGGAAAAATATTCTTCTACAAATTTTTCTCCAGTTTTAGATTTTCAATGTGAAGCGCTAGATGGACCTACTCTTGGGTCTGGATGCATGAGGCTCAGACGTCTGGACACACGCGGTCTTGCCGAGTACTGACATTGCAGATACGTCCGAACGGATAAGTTTTGCATCCGGACGAGTATCCTATAGGTTTAAGACTCGCGTCTCTTTCCCCTTGCGCTGCATCTCACTTTTTCCTTAGTTTCTGTGATTTGCTTGCTTTGTCTCGTGTTTTCTCACTAGTTTTTGTCCTTTTCTGCCTTTTATCTCCTTTCCAGGTATTTTGCAATGCCCTTTATTGTCTTTTCAGTTCTTTTTAACTGTTAGATTTTTAGATATATTTTGGGATGTTCAGATAAAAATTACGTGAGGATGATTGTTGTCTGTTGCTGAGATTGGACTCTATATTCTGTACTGTTTTTGGGCTATTTATTGCATTTCATGGGATTTTGGGAAGTCCATTTTACTACCGTCATAATGCCGAATTTTTTTTAGACTAACAAGATCCTAACTGTTTGTGGCATTTTTTTTTGGTATATATTTCTTTGTATTTTTTTTTTTTTTTGGGAAAAATGTCTTCAGGTAGCTCTCAGGGCAGGGTTTGATAGAGGACAGAGGAAGGCATAGCTGCCACCAAGGCTAGGGTGGAGACCAGAGGTGTGATCATTGAGAGGAACGTCCTCAGAGCCGATGTTATGTTTCTTTTGTTTGATTTTATTGATTAGTTGATCCGGGAGAACCATTGGGATTATCTGTACCAGTGCTCTGGTATTGTCTATCCCAGACTGATCCAGGATTTCTATGGATTTTTGGAGGTTATTTAGGATGAGCAAGGCTGTCTCACTTTGCATACCACAGTCCGGGGAGAGACTTTTCGAGTTGATGCTGCACTTACTGGGACTGTTATCGGGACTGATCCAGTTCCTTTTGAGGGCAGTCCTTTCCTAGATTCCATGGTTTCCCCTACCATAGAGGAGCTGCTCATGTTTTTTTTAATCCTCAGCATTGAGCACAGGACAAAGTCTCTCACTCTATTAGGATTGGCATCTTTTCCTCACCGCATCGTCTTCTTGCAAAAATTGTGTAGCACAATTTATGGCCCACAGCTCGAAGGAGTGAGGTAGTCTACAAAAGAGCACGATTTCTATATGCTTTGATTTAGTAGATTCCCTTCTGTCTCTGCAAGCACATTGTGCTTAGTACGGTTGAGATGCGTGATGAGCATCAGACAGGTCTCCCCTTTGCACAAGGCTGTCACGAGGATTTGCATACAGGTTGTTCCTGACATTTCAGCTATAGAGCCAAAGGAGAAGACCAAGGATACCCTTGGAAAGCATACTGTGCTGAAATCTAATGCTCAGCTGCGTCTTGAGGATCAACAGGAAGTAGCTTCTCCTCCAGCTTAGGATGATCCTACTACAGCTTCATCTTCCTAGATTGCTCCACCACCTTCAGCCACTGATGCTATGCTCTCCCGCATTCTTGATAATGCTTTCCATTCAGAGGGAGGTCACTACTATGGGTATTCGTGTTGAGCAGAATCATATCAACATCAGACGCTGCCTCAAGAAACTGGATCCTGAGGATGACTGAGTGATTTGATCACTTATTTTTTCTGTTGTTGTTGTGTTGGTTCTTATTTTGAGACAATTTTACTTTTATTCTTGTTATGTTGAATATTGGTAATCTTGCTACTATGGGATTTTATGTACTTTGTTTACCTTTGTCCAATTGAGACATTAAGGGAGAATATTTTATTGTTGTAGTTCTTCTACTCTGTTTACCCTTTGTCCTTTTAAGACAAAAAGGGAGAGTATTTTTTTTTTTTTGGACTGAAAATGTATTTTTAAACCGGTCAAGTATTTTTTGTCCCATAATAGCCAAAGGGGGAGTTTGTTAGTTTGTGTTGGCTGCATTCTGTTTGACCAAATCACTATCATGTAATGTTGCCATTTTATCAAGGATGTCGTTTATTTCAGAGTCTTCATTTCAGAAAAAGTGTTTCAAGATGCTTAAAGAAGATTCTGTGCAGATTCAAACTCAGAGAAGTTGGATCCCAAGATTCCAACTGGACGGCCAGGTCATGCGTTCGGACGCCCATCAGTGTCTAGAAGGTTCAAACAGTTCAAGGTTGCATTCGTCCGGACATCATGGCAACACATCCGGACGCACATCAGAGTTCGACAAGTAATCGGATTTCCTTCACAGACACGTATATCCTTCATAGTAATCGGATTTCCTTCATAGTAAGGTTGCATCCGTCCAGACGATAGGACAACATCGTCCGGACGAGGTCCTTGATAAGACAAGACGTGGAGAAGAATTGCAACCATCCAGACGTCAGGGCAACACCGTCTGGATGCGGTCCTTATTATGGAAATTACGTGCAATAGAGTCGTAACCGTCCGGACGCTAGGGCAATATCATCCGGAAGCGGCCTTAATATGGAGAGCGTGAAGCGCGTTATGGAAAGGCAATTGTACAATTGTCCGACCAGATGGCCTTAGCTTGCGTCCGGACGCGGCCTAGAGAAAACCAAATCAGTGTCAATTTAGGTATTCGGTATTGAATTCTCTATAGCTTAGAGAGAGTATTTAGGGAGAAATTGTGAAGATCTGCTAGCTCTCTAGAAATTGTGTGGTCACTGACTGTTTCTTTAGGGACAAGTTTAAGAATAGATTTATAGCACAATAAGTGGTGGATCTTTTTATTATCCAGATAATTGAATTTTAAATGTTTTTTATCACTTCGTGCTGTTACCTAGAAAGAATGCTAGAATTTAGAGGTTCTAAGTTCAACTAGCGAGTTGGTCAATTTGACCATCTTATCAAAAAAAATCTCCCTCATAAGAATTTTCAGAAGCTAAAAAATCAAAGAGAAAAAAAAATGTACCTTAGGGGAGCTTTAGATAGTGCACAATTTTTTATCGCATGAGAAGAGTAACTATCTAGCATTAAGATGCACAGGAAGATTTAGCAGATATCAGGCATAAACACTCAATCACATATAAGCATAGTCAATCAATGCACAATGAAGTGAGATATCAGGAAAAAAACGCATGCAATATCTGAAAAACTATCAAAAGAAAAAAAAAAAAATTCTACATCTTCTCTCCCAATTTTTTTTTTTTTTGATAAAAATAATAAAAACAATAAAAACATGCTTCAACAGTAAAGAAACAAAACTAAACCTAGCATGTGTGGCAAGATCAAACCTGTCTTCAAGGAGAAAGGTTCAGAATTACCAAGACAGAAAAGCAGCCGCCCGACGTGCTTTTTCTGTTATCCCTAAATAGTACCCGCAGAAGTTTCTCAAAACAACATGAGAAAACAATGGGGATAAAACAATAATGCTTCCTAGATTGCAAGGCAAACAAAATATGTCATGGGGAAAACAAAGCAATGCAATCAAACCTGTTGCTCTAGGATTAGGAACCAAACCCTAGGCATATGTACCATCACCATCTAGGTGAGTCTACTCCCCCTAAAATGGTGAATGGCTTCATCCTTTCTAACCCATACCTGCCTTCCCGGTAGTGGATGTTGACAGGCCTTCATCTGGTGGTCCATCCACCTGATCATGCTCTGCATCAACATAGGCAGCTCTTTTTAGAATTGGTCGTTGTCAGGCTTTTGCGGCTTCTTCATGTGGTTTGCCATTCTGATTGGCAGAAACAAATTGATAAGTCTTGAATTATTCAATTCAAGACCCCTTAATTTGCATTTGTTAGACCTAGTTCTTGTTGTATATATAACGTGTTGTTGTAGTTTTTGTGTTTTGTCTTATTTTCAGGTCTTAATTGAAATCTAATTCAAAACACTTGAATTAGACTTGGAAATACATCAAGGGTATTTTAGTCATTTTTAGAGTTCGAGATTGTTCCTGCGAGTTGAAGAATTGGCTAAGGCAATTAGATCGATCGACTTTAAATGAGATCGATCGAAATTTAGATCGATCGAAATAAAATTAGATCGTTTGAAAGTTAGATCGATCGAAATAAAATTCGATCGATCGAAGTTCATCAGTCAAAGAAAAATCGATCCTGCGAAATGCGATCGATCGAACCAGGACAAGCCCGATTTCAATCGAGCGAAATGCGATCGATCGACTTTGTAATCGATCGATCGAATTTTCCATCTTCCAGAAGATCAGATATTTCAAGATCTTTTGAATTCTTTATGCAATTCAAATCATAAGTTGGATTTTGTGGACAGAAATGGACGCTGACCAGCTCTGAATACTTGGCTAGAATTAATTCTTGATGGTCTTTTGTAAATCCAATTCTCTATATATATGAGATGAGGGATTTAGGTTTAGACATGCATCTTTTGGGAATTTTGGATTTGCTCAGGTGTATCAACTTAATTTTCTTGCTTTTAAGTTTCTTTGATGCAACTCTTTGGACCTAAATCCAGAGAGCTTGTTCCCTTTGTATTTTCTTCCTTGTTCTTCAATTTTCTAGCTTAGTTTGCTTTTCTTTTTCTTTATTTTCTTGTAATCCGAATTGTAGAAGTTAAATATAGTTGTTGTTCTTCATTTCTTTCTTATTTCTTTACTGTTTTCCTTTAATTTCATGCTTAGATTAGCTTAATTCATGTCTAGCTAAATTCTATCTTAGGGTTTGATCAAAATCCTCTCCATAAACCATGTAGTGTTCTTGAAGTTCTTAGGATTTTCTAGATATGTTTGATGATTGTTAAAGGCTAGAGAATCTCAAAACCCATGCTAAAAGGTTTTGTTTTCAAAATTCCAATCTAATTATTCATGAAAAAGAGTTAAACTTGTCTCTGAGTTTTCTTAGATTTCTTGAGTAAAACCAACATTCTTGGAAACAAGAATGATGTCTTTTGCAATGGTTCTATTTGACATGATGTGTGTTTACCTATTAGAGTCACCTTATAGGGTATGCTAGGGAACACCGGTCATTTCATACCTTTAGTAGTGTAAAATGTCTTTCCATTGTAGTTTAATCTTTACATGGAATAGACCGGTGCAAAACTAGATACCTTATCATTGTGGCCTAATTAGGGTTTTCATGTATTGTGTATGCTTATTAGGATGTTTTATAGAGTAGTAAGCTAGGGAGCATTAATCACTCCGCACCTTTGGTAGAGTAAACGTTTTTCAATTGTAGTTTAAATCTTTATGTGGAGTTGTTTAATGTAAAACTAGGTGCTTTATGATTACGTATTAACGAAAGTGTTTTCGTGTCGAGGTCATCGTAATGATTGACGCCCATTACGCGCTCATATCATGCATGTTAGGAAGATCCATATAGACTTTAAGCATTTCATTGGTTGAGGATTGGACAAGATCAATACCCTAAGTTTCTTTTAAGTTTGTTTTCATTTTCCGCTTTCATTTCTTCACCTTATTGATGTAGCTTCAATTCTACAACCTTTACTCTTATTTTTACTCTTAAGTTAAGTTAGATACGTGCCTTTAGATATCCTATTACGCAAAACAACCAATAATCTCTGTGGTTCGATCACCCTTACTATAGTACAATTGATTCGTACTATTGCGAGTGGTAAACTTATAAATGTAAAATCCACGTAGTTGATTAGCGCACTACCACAAATCCCTGTTGTTGCCGCTTATGCTAAGGAGCCTGATGCCGTGGAGCCTGTTGATATGGGGCTTGATGCCAGGCCAGAGGTCTAGTGCCGGATATAGCTTGTTTTGGTAGCTCCTTCTTGAACTTTGATCTCTGAGCCTTGAAAAGTGAACATAGAGGTCGAATGTGCCCACTTAAACCATAGTGGTGGCATATAGGAGGCCTTTGAGTGACCTTTGCAGCAGCCGGAACATCTAGACCAATGACTTCCTTTCCTATATCCACGCAGGTGGGTGGAGGCTCTGGAACTGTGGGCTTAACGAAGACAGTTTTTGAAGTAGAGGGGATATAAGAGGTAGAAGCTACATACCCGAGTCCGGTCTTGTCTGTTGGACTCTTCTGACAGCATATGGGTAAGCTTCTCATTAGTGACCCTCTCCAACTATAGCTATGTCTCCAACAACCTCTCCTCTAAATCCTGAATCTTGAGCAGTAAGGAACTCTTCTCAGTCTGCAGGCTGTTCAGCTCCTGTACGTGTTGTTGACGTGTCTCCCTTAGCTTCAAGAACTCTACATAGAGGATTTTGTAGGCCTCTTTGAGTTCTTCCCCGTCTTCATCACAGTGCTCGGAGTAGTAGGATAGAAAATCCTCCTAGTCTTCATGTGGAGCCACAAAGGCTAGAAATTTCAGATCTTGAGTAGGAGTTTTTTCTTCTTCTTCTGACTCATCATTGAGAGTTGCATTGTAAGCATTCCCTTTACCCTGCTTGAGATTCCCACACTTCAATTGGGGTTAGGAGAATTGAAGCCTACTTCCATGACACTTCAATTGGCTGACAGGTTGGTGAAGATACCCTGGGGAATCATTGAGGATGTTAGGTAAAAGTGGAAAAGTTTTATTTCCCCGTTGATTTTATTGTGCTTGACACGGAGCTGGTTCAAAATGTTGGGATTCAGATACCGGTGATTCTTGGGCGACCATTCTTAGCTACGGCTAACGCCCTAATAAATTGTAGGACAGGGGTGATGAAGATCTCTTTTGGCAACATGACAGTAGAACTGAATATCTTCGATATCAGCATGCAACCATTAGAGTATGATGAAGTTGGAAGAGTATGCTTGATTGAGGAGACTGTTGATGAATCAAGCACTGAGGACCCCCTGGAGGCATGCTTTCCTCAATTTGGACAAGATTTAGATTTGGACAAGTTACTTGAGCAACCTGATGCTGTTCTGGAGATTGCTCCACTGGTGAGTAGTGAGAAGGAGGAGGCAGCAGTATTTAAGCCCCCCAAGAAGGAACTTAAGCCGCTACCGAACAATCTTAGGTATAAGGTTCTACGTCCAGCTAATTCTTTGCCGGTGATTATAGCTTCGGATTTGGATTATGCTCAAGAGGAGAAGTTATTAGATGTTTTAAGCGAGCACAAAGAGGCTATTAGCTGGACTATTGATGATATTAAGTGAATCAGCCCCCTGTTGGGGAATGCACAAGATACATTTGGAGGAGGATGCCAATCCATCAAGGGAGCCACAGAGGAGGCTCAACCCAGCTATGCAAGAAGTTGTGAGAGAAGAAGTGATCAAGTTGTTGGATGCAGGCATCATATATCCATTTTTCGATAGCAAGTGGGTGAGCCCAATTCATGTTGTGCCTAAGCGGGTTGGATTGATGGTAGTGGAGAATAAGGATGGCGAGTTGGTGCCAACTTGTGTTCAGTCAGGATGGAGAGTTTATATAGACTACCGCAAGTTGAATTCCGCCACTAGGAATGATCATTGATCAGATGGTGGGGCGCTTGGCGGGGCATGAGTACTATTGTTTCTTGGATGGTTATTCAGGATATAACCAGGTCCTTGTGGACATTGAAGATCAGGAGAATACGACATTTACCTGCCCTTTTGGGACGTTCACCTATCGTCGCATGCCCTTTGGGTTATGCAATGCACCCGCCACTTTTTAGCGATGCATGATCAGCATATTCTCTGATATGGTAGAATGATCCTTGGAGATATTTATAGACGAATTCTCCGTCTTCGGTTCATCATTTGAGGAGTGTTTGCATTGTCGCACTTTGGTCTTAGTACGGTGCGAGGAGAAGAACCTGGTGCTCAATTGGTAGAAATGCCATTTTATGGTAAACCAAGGTATTTTTCTAGGGTATGTCATTTCTCATCATGGGATTGAGGTTGACAAAGTGAAGGTGAATCTGATTTCCAATCTTCCACCCCCACGTACGGTGAAGGAGGTTCGTTCTTTTCTAGGCCATACAGGATTCTATAGGCGATTTATTCAAGATTTCAGCAAGATCGCTAGGCCCTTGTGCAAGTTGTTGGCAAAGGAGACCCCATTTGTATTTGATGAGGATTGCCAGAAGGCATTTGGGGCTCTGAAGAAGATTCTGACGTCCACAACCATTATTCAGCCACCCAACTGGGGTATACCCTTTGAGATTATGTGTGACGCGTAAGATTATGCAGTTGGAGCTGTTTGGGGCAGCGTATTGATAGACTTTCCCATGTCATTTATTATGCAAGCAGGACCTCTTGAACGATACACAACTCAATTATTCTGCCACTGAGAAGGTGTAGCGCCCCAGATTTTAAGTAATTAAATAAAATGTCTTAAATTGGAATTTAAGACCGAATAAAATAGACAAGTCTAAAATTGACATTCGATTCATAAGACTTGACGCTTGAACGGCTTAATATTGTTGGAAACAATATTCACATCGATCAAATAATAAAATATGTGGCTTTAAACACGATATTATTAATCCCCGATAAATAATAAGGAATATATGGATATTTATGAAAATAAATATTCCTTGGTCTTATTATTTATAAACTGTAATTTTATAAATGAAGAATAATATTATTATACTCTAATAATATTACGAGACTAATTAATAGACAGATTGAATTAATCAGTGGATTAATTGTTGCGATAATATTATCAAATAATATTAATGTGTAATATTTACTATACGTAATATTATATATATATATATATATGTATTTGCAATGTATATATTGATGGTGTTATAATATTATTGAGATAATAAATATTTCTATGAGAGATATTTTTATAAGAGATATTTTATATAAACTTAGCTACTAAGTTTTGTGCAAAAATATCTAGTGATATTTTACTAAGTCAATTATTACAGAAAAATAATATGTCTTCTCTCTAATATAACCGGATACACCTCTCTCCTTTTTATTATTTTCTTCTTCTTTCTTCTTTCTTCTTCCTTCATCATTTCTCTTCTCTATTCTTCTTGCTCGAAAACAGAGACAGTGAGAGGGAGAGAGTGAGACTGAGATGAGAGATCGAGTGAGAGAGAGATGCGAGAGATTGAGAGAGATGAGAACCGAGAGCGAGAGAGAGTGGCGGAGAAGAAAGGATCCGATGGATTCGTGGGGTGCAACCCGTCGAACCCAGTAGCTCGGACCAGAGGACCTGTGAACCTAGGGAGCTCCGATCCTCCGTGATCGGCGGCTATGATTGAAATCCGGCGCTGGAAGAGCTTCGGTGGAACCCAGGGGTTTGAATCCACAACCTGTCAAACCCGAGAAAGAAAACCCGCGACCCGCAAGCTAAACTCGACTGATCCGGGAGAATCCGTGTGACCCGATCCTTCCGGAGGTCTGATCCTCCATGTCCGGCGGTTCCAACGGCGGTTTCCGGTGAGCCGTGGCCTGTTTGCAGCAACCCAGACGAAGACCCGAAGGCCCGTGACCCAAAACCCGAACCTATGACCCGAAGACCCAAGAGGAAGACCCGGTTCTTCCTTTACGTTTTCCGGCGGCTTTTCCGGCGGAATCGGTGGCTTTCTCCGGTGGATTTGCTATGAAAAATCCTTGGGGTAAATTCCTTTAACCTATGATAATTTATTTTGAGGATTGATTGGATTATTGTGAAATTAGGGTTTATGATTTTGGGGGTTTTCTATGGATTGAAATTCTGTTTTTGATTTGGAATGATCAAATGAGTATTTTGATTTGTGATTTTCTGTCTTGGGGTGTTGATGTCCGAATGGGTTAGGGGTGTTCCCTGTTGTAGTCGGTTGTGTGTTGGCAGTGACCATTTGGGTGTTTTTGGACTGTTGGCCGATTGAATATTTGATGGTTCCATTGTTGTTGGCTGATTGGAGGAAATTATTGTAGTTTTGGGTCCCTGTTTCAGATTATGTTAAAATTCTAGGATTGATTGATGATTTGGGAATTCAGATTCCTATTATTTGTATTTAACAAGAATTTCCCCTGTTGTGGCTATGTATATGTGTACTGATTTGGGATTCAATTGATTGGATGTTGGCTAGGGGAGATTTGATAAGTTTAGCCAAGTAGTGTTCTAGTTATGTGTATATTGGTGATGTTTAGCCAGGAATGGTTTTTAGTGTTCACTGTTTTGGACTAGAGGCTGGACCAAATGAGTGTTTTGGAGATTTGTTTTAGGTTGTTTCAATTGGATAGGTATTGGAATATTATTTGGAGGTATTGGCTAGATATTTATGTGGGACATATTTAGTTAAATTGGAATGGATTAAATGTAGTCCTAATGGATTGGTAACTGAATTTAAGACTCTAGGTGGCTTTTGTTGTTGATTAATTATGATATGAGGTATTATTGGGATTAGTGTAAGTGTGTGCTTGGTTATGGGTACTATTATTGTTTGGCCATTTGAGGTTAAGCCATATATCATGTGTTGACCCGATCTATGTAAAGCATGAATTGTTGTGCCTTGTAATGTTCGGTTTAAACTAATTTTTATTAAGAATTCCCTATTGTAATTAATTGGGCTTGTCTTATTATTGATGATTGATATGTATTATTGAAACCTAGAGTTGTATAATATTTAAGGGTATTGATTATGTTTGATTATTGATAATTAATGAGTGATGTTGTTTAAACAAAGTGCTTAATTACTTGTGAAACTCTAGAATTAAAGAATGATTTTATGAGTTTAATCATGTAATGTATTGTTTTAGAGATTGAGTGTTATGGAAATTGAGCATGCTGTTTTACTGTGATTTCTTTAATATAAGTTAGTTGAAATAATTGTTAAGAGTTAATATGTTTTAAAATAGATGTTTTGTTAATTGGTTTGGTGCTTGGATTGATGTTCCTTAAAAATAATTAGGCTTTGTTAGAGGTGTCAGCTGTTATGATTGAAAAATAATGTAGGAACTTAACCATGTTATGTTAAGTAATAATTAATGTAGATTGTGTTCCATAGATGATTGCTTCTATGTATGTGCATATGTATAAAAATGGAATTCATGTTTAGGCATGAATTTCTAAAAGGAATGTTATTGACCTTCTATGCATATAAATATGTATTTGATGCAGATGATGAACTGAGACTGCACGAAAGGGCTGTAAGTATAAATTACTTACTGAGGGTAGTACTGGATTTCAATAGTGTTGTGTTTATGTTTTATTTTAATTGGATGCGTGTGATTTTGATCATTGCATACATTTAATAATTAACCTATTAATATTGGTTGCTATCGTCTTCCAAAGGTTCAGGATGGGAATAGTGCCTTGAACCAAAACCCAATAATTCATATTGATTGCTACTGTCTTTCAAAGTGCTAGTGGAGTGACGTGGGACGTACTCTGCTAGTGCGGAAACCATGCTAATAAAATGTAATGTAGAGGGTACGGCCTCGAGATATACGCTGACCGGGGGTACGGTCCTTATATGAGTGGAGTGTCATGACTATATTAAACTGTTAAACTTTGCATACAAAACTATCACTACATCATTATGTTATCTCTGTTCCTTAAATAACGCATAAATCATGATGTTGTTGAATGACAGTTAGCTCACTTATGAAACTATGTGATTGTGGCAGTAACCACCTTCTCATAGATGTTTGCGCAGGTTCTGAAGATTATGGATTGGATTAACTGCTAGCTTAAGAGATTTAAAGCTGTGTAGTTAGGATTTCAGTGTTTTGTACTTGTAAATGTTTGTACTATTTGTGTGTAACATGTTTAGGAATTTACTTGTATTTAATAAGTTCCATGTATGCTTTAGTGTCATATGTGACACATGTTTCTTTGTAATCAGTGTAAAGACTTTTAATGTATTTTCTAGAGGATGTCAGTTAAAGCTCTAAATGTATTGTAAGGGAATTGTCCCTAATGTTTGAAAAAAAAAGATATTCGTATTTTCCGCTGCCAGATTTATCATCTCTAAATGGTTAATGACATGTAATTATCTAGATATAATTACTTACGCTTTTTGTAAAAAGCGGGTCGTTACAGAAGGAGTTATTGGCAGTCGTTTTTGCTTTGGACAAGTTTCGATCATATCTGCTAGGATCCAAAGTCATTATCTACTCGGATCACGCGGCATTGAAGTATCTTTTCTCCAAAAAAGATGCTAAATCTCGCCTCATCCAATGGATCTTACTGCTGCAAGAGTTTGACATAGAGATTCGGGATAAGAAGGGTTTCAAAAATGTGGTGGCCGATCATCTATCTAGGATTATTGTGGATTTCACTGAGGAGGTTACCCCATCTCTGAGATCTTCCCTGATGAGCAACTGATGCAGATTGCTCAGACTCCTTCACCATGGTTTGTTGATATAGTGAACTATCTCATCACCGGTGACATGCCTTTGCATTGGGGGCGGCAAGATAGGACCAAGTTTATGGCCAGGTGAAGCACTTTTTTTGGGACGATCCTCATCTTTTCAAGTATTGTTCCGATCAAATCATTAGGAGGTGTATCCCTCAGCATGACCAATCCAATGTCATCTCATGTTGTCATGATCATGCGTGTGGAGGCCACTTTAGTGCGAAGAAGACCGCTGCAAAGATTTTGCAATGTGGATTTTACTGGCCCACCCTATTCTGAGCTGCTCATACCTACTGTACCTCGTGTGAGCGTTGCCATATGCTAGGGAGTATTTCGAGACAAAATATGATGCCCCTCAACCCCATTCTGATTGTTGAGATTTTTGATGTGTGGGGCATTGATTTCATGCGACCTTTCCCAAACTCCTTTGGCTTTCTGCACATCCTCGTAGCTGTGGACTATGTGTCCAAATGGGTGGAAGCTGTTACATGCAAGACCAATGACCATAGTGTTGTGGTCCAATTTTTGAAGGACACTATCTTTGGTCATTTTGGTACTTCTTGAGCAATCATAAGTGATGGAGGTAAGCATTTCTACAACAGGATTTTTGAGTAGTTGATGAAGAAATATTTCATCACATAAGGTTGCCACCCCATATCACCCATAGACGAGTGGACAAGTGGATATTTCAAATCGAGAGATCAAGAGGATTTTGGAAAAGACTGTGAACCCTTCTAGAAAAGGTTGGTCTCTGCGATTGAATGATGCATTGTGGGCTTACCGTACAACTTTTAAGACCCCGATTGGCATGTCACCTTATCGTCTTCTGTACAGCAAAGCATGTCATCTGCTGGTAGAGTTGGAGCATAGAGCATACTGGGCTATCAAGCAATTGAACTTTGCTCTTATGAAGGCTGGATCACAGAGGAAGCTCTAACTCAATGAATTATAGGAGCTGAGGAATGATGCATATGATTATGCGAAGTTATATAAGAAACGAATGAAGAAGGCTCATGACCAGAGTATTTTGAGACGATCTTTTGGACCTGGTCAGAAAGTCCTTTACAATTCACGTCTGCATCTTTTACCAGGCAAGCTCCTATCTCAATGGACAGGCCCATTTATTGTTCGATCAGTTTTTCCTCATGGGGCCATTGAGATTGAGGATCCAAAGAATGGTACTACTTTCAAGGTTAATGGACAAAGGCTGAAACCATTCTTGGAGTTAATGAGTCTGGAGATTGAGACGACATAGTTGGAGGATCCCAGTTATTCAAAGTGATGGTCGTCAATTGCGGAAAGTCTGGCAGACTGAAAACTTAGTGCTTGTGGGAGGCAACCCTCATTATTTTCCTTGTCACTTGATTGTTTGTTTCGTTTTTGTATTTTTTTTTTTGTTTTTTTCAGGATAAGTGTCTACCATTCAAGTTTGGGGGAGCATTATGCTACGTTACACTCGACTTGCGTCGCCCATTTGGTATTGTATTTCTAGTCACATTGGGGACAATATGTCATTTTAGTTTGGGGATGGGATAGACATTTCTATTTCTGTCTGTTATTTTTGCTGTTTTGTTGTTATTTTTATTGCTTTTGTGTAAAAAAAAAAAAAATTGCTAGTGTGGACTTACGGCATTATCCAAGAATGCAATGTCTAGGCAAGTTTTGGCTAGGAAAGTCTTGGGATTTAAGAGTGTCCTTGTGACCCCCCCTCCCTTTCCTGGGAACTAACCTAGTTCCACCTTGGATAATTCTGTTTACCCCACTTGCATTTTGTTTTTAGTTAAATTTTAGTCAAAAAAAAAAGAAAAAGAAAAAAAGAATTGAACTATGTTGTTGATTGAGCATGATTACATTGCAACTGTGGTTTGCATATCATTGGTTTGTTTAACATCCTGAACATTGCATATCATTAGAAATCTGAATCTTTTGATTCATCTGTTGGATTAGAGAGACTTCACTTGTTTGAGTTGTTTATCACAAGCACATTAGCATGGTCTGTGAGGTATGAGATTTGAATTGATGAATGTGTGTCTTGAGATTTGGAAGATGATTTGTTGATGAAACCTTGGCTTAGATTAAAAATAATAATAAAAATCATCAGTTTGAGTTCTCATTGAGTAACCGGACCTCTTACCTTACTAAGCATTGAGTGTTTGCGTAAAAAGATGAGAAATTCAATTTGGTTGATTGTATAACTATTTTGGCTTCGTAGCCTTTTTGACTTGAGTAATTAAGTTCTTAAGGATGTTTTTATATCTAGTGCAATAAAACCATCTGGTTTGGGAGTCATTGGCCCAATACTCTCAACATAGGTCAATTAGAAAGCTTAAGGAAGTCAGACATTGCACACAGCCTACCAAAAAAAAAAATGCAAAAAAAAAAAAATGTACATTTTGATTTAAGCCTTGATTGTTTTCGTTTGATAGAATTCCTATAAATTTTGGGGTACACAAGCTTTGAGAAAAATTGAAACCTCATGAGTCTATGTTAATCTCACTTTACCCTTATTGGAGCATGAGTTGTCTCAATTTTCCAACCATGAGTTGTCTCAATTTATAGGTTCTAGGTTCAACTAGCGAGTTGGTCAATTTGACCCTCTTAGCAAAAAAAAAAAAAAAAAACTCTCTCATCAGAATTTTTAGAAGCTAAAAATTAGAGAGTAAAAAAACAATGTACCTTAGAGGAGCTTTGGATAGTGCACAATTTTTTTGTCACATGAGAAAAACAATTATCTAGCATTAAGATGCAACAGAAAAACTTCGCAGATATATTGTATAAACTCTCAATAATATATACAAACAATGCAAAATGAATTGAGATATCAGGCAAAAATACATACTATATCTGAAAAGCTATAAAAAAAAAAAAAAACAAAAAAAAAAAAAAAAAACAAAACAAAACAAAATAAGACATGCTATGAGAAAAATAAACAATATCTAGTTCTAGCATGTCAGGTAAGATCAAACCTATCCTCAGGGAGAGGGGTTCAAAATTACCAAGACAGAAAAACAGCGTGCTTTCTCTATCATCCTTATAAAATAATTGTAGAAATTTTCTCAAGACAACAAGATAAAATATGGGGATAGAAAATATGATTCCTTAAACGAAATGCAAGACATAAATAATATATGACATGATAAATGATGAGCTCCAAATATTGTATATTTGGACTCCTTAATTTGCATTTGCTAAACCTTTAGTTTTGTTATTTTCCAATTTGTTTGGGTTAGTTGTAGTGTTTTAGCATTTTACAGGTTATTGAGAGAAAATAACAGTTTTTATGTGCAATTGCAAAGAAGCGGGAAAACCGAATCAGTGTCGATTTAGGTCTTCGGTATTGAATTCTCTATAGCATAGAGAGAGTATTTAGAGAAAAAATGTGAAGATATGCTAGCTGTCACTGACTATTTCTTTATGGACAAGTTTAAGAATAGATTTATAGCACAATAAGCAGTGGATCTTTTTATTATCCAGATAACTAAATTTTAAATTCTTTTTATCACTTGGTGCTGCAACCTAGAAAGAATGCTAGAATTTATAGGTTCTAAGTCCAACTAGCGAGTTGGTCAATTTGACAATCTTAGCAAAAAAATCTCTCTCATAAGAATTTTCAGAAGCTGAAAAATCAAAGAGAAAAAAAATGTACCTTAGGAGAGTTTTGGATAGTGCACAATTTTTCATCACATGAGAAGAGTAACTATCTAACATTAAGATGCACAGGAAGATTTAGCAGATATCAGGCATAAACTCTCAATCATATATAAGCATAGTCAATCAATGCACAATAAAGTGAGATATTAGAAAAAAAAAAAAAAAAAAAAAAACACATGCAATATCTGTAAAGCTATCAAAAGAAAAAAAAAAAAAAAAATTTACCAAGACAGAAAAGTAGCCGCTCAACGTGCTTTTTCTGTTATCCCCAATACCTGCAGAAGTTTCTCAAAACAACACGAGAAAACAATGGGGATAAAACAATAATGCTTCCTAGATTGCAAGGCAAATAAAATATGTCATGGGGAAAACCCTAGGCATATGTACCATCACCATCTAGGTGAGTCCACTTCCCCTCAAGTGGTGAATGGATTCATCCTTTCTGACCCATACCTGCCTTCTCGAAGGTGGTTGTTGACAGGACTTCATTTCGTGGTCCATCCACCTAATCATGCTCTGCATCAACATAGGCAGCTCCTTTTAGAATTGGTCTCTGTCAGGCTTCTGCGACTTCTTCATGTAGTGCCTTGATTTGTTTCTTTTGGGTTTGCCATTCTAATTGGCAAGAACAAATCCTTGTTGTTGCTACTTATGCTAAAGAGCCTGATGTCGTGGAGCCTGTTGATGTGGGGCCTGATGGCATGGAGCCTGATTCCAGGACAGAGGTCTGGTGCCGGATATAGCTTGTCTTGGTAGCTCCTTCTTGAACTTGATCTCTGAGCATTGAGAAGTGAACACATAGGTCGTATGTGTCCACTTAAACCACAGTGGTAGCATATAGGAGGCCTTTGAGTGACCATTGCAGCAGTCGAAACATCTCCACCAATGACTTCCTTTCCTTTATCCATGCAGGGGGTAGAGGCTCGGGAGCTATGGGCTTGACAAAGACAGTTTTTGAAGTAGAGGGGATATCGGAGGTAGAAGCTACATACCTGAGTCTGGTCTTGCCTGTTGGGCTCTTCTAGATTGACAGCATATGGGTAAGCTTCTCATTAGTGACCCTATCCAACTGTAGCTATGTCTCCAATAACCTCTCCTCTAGATCCTGAATCTTAAGCAGTAAAGAACTCTTCTCAGTCTGCAGGCTGTTCAGCTCCTGTACATGCTGTTAACGTGTCTCCCTCAGCTTCAAGAACTCTACATAGAGGATTTTGTAGGCCTCTTTGAGTTCTTCCCCGTTTTCATCACAGTGCTTAGAGTAGTAGGATCGAAAATCCTCCTGGTCTTCATGCGGAGCCACAAAGGCTAGAAATTTTAGATCTTGAGTAGGAGTTTCTTCTTCTTCTTCTGACTCATCACTGAGAGTTGCATCGTAAGCCTTCCCTTTACCCTGCTTGAGATTCCCACATTCAGCCCGAATATGCCCAAAGCCTGAGCATTCAAAACATCTAAGACCTCTCGAGTCCTTCTCAGCTTCTTCAGGTTTAGATTCTCTAGGGGCCTTCTTCAGTCTTTCGATGAAATTCTTCTTGAATTTGTCATTCTTCATCAGCCTCCCGATGTTCCAGGCCAGCATTGCCACTGCATCATCTTCATTATCAGAGTCTTCCTCAAATGAGACTCTGGCTTTCTTCTTAGATGCTTCGAGGGCAATTGCCTTTGCCTTCTTGACTAGAGGCAGGGAATGTTCATAGGTTTGAAGAGATCCCACTAATTCTTCAATCTTCATCTCATCTAGATCCTTGCTTTCGTCAATGGTAGTTACTTTAATTTTGAAATGCTCAGGCAAAGATTTTAGAATTTTTCGGATGAGTTTTACATCTGAGACTGACTTCCCGAGACTTACCATTGAGTTTCTCAGGTCGCTGATCTTAGTGTAAAACTCCCCGAATGTCTCATCTTCAAGCATCTTAATTTCCTTAAATCTAAAAATCAACATCTGGAGCTTGGCAAATTTTACAAGTTTTGTTTCCTCATATGTTGTTTCTAAGATTTGCCATGCTGCTTGAACGAATTCATAGTTTGAAATTCTTGCGAATTCAGACAGTGAAAGCACTTGACATGGTGCATGGAGGGCTTTATCATTGGAAAGTCTCATGCTGGTTTGAACAATTGTAAGTTCATCAATTGTATCCTCTTGTTTAACCCAACCAGATTCAACAATCTTCCAAACATCAATAGATTTTAAAAAGAAGCGTATGCGAGCTTTCCAATAACCATAATTTGTGCCATCAAAGGTAGTAACAGAATTAAGATTTTGAGACATAGAAACAAAAATAGAAGTCCAAAAAAAAAAAAAATCACACTCAAGAATTTAATCTAAACAGAGTGTACCAAGCTCTGATACTAATTGATAAATAAATATGACTTCTAATTTACCGTGTGTGGTGCATAATGTGTAACAAAATATTGTAAATGCGGAATTTAAGGAACACAAATATTTTGTTAACGAAGTAGAAACTCAATTAAGACCGAGGCAGCCAAACCCAGGAAATCCACTATCAGAAGACAAAGCTAGTACAAAGACAGTAACACTCAGATACCCGATGCAGCGATCGTATCTTTCACTTTAACACGTAACCCAACGTGAATGCCTCCCAACCAAGTCTCCTACTTGAAGGGGTCTTCTATGGATTCCTGTACCTTAGGGCTCCTCCCTAAGATAGACTTCAATTATGAGCATAGTAACAACGCAACAGCAATGGCTTGAGAGCTAACGGATCTTCACAATTTCTCACTAAAATATACTCTCTAAGCTATAAAAAATTCAATAACAAATTCTGTAAAGAATACATGCCTAGAGGCCTCTATTTATAGGCTTAGCAGACCTAAAACAAGTTTGAAACGGATTTCTCTAAGCAGCGTCCGGACGGTAGTTGAGAGCATCCGAACAGTCTTCTATGCAATTGGCTTTCCATAACGGGCTCCACGCGTTTCCATATTAGGGTCGCTTTCGGACGATGTTGCCCTAGAGTCCGGACGGTTGCACTTCTGCTATATGTAATTACCATAATAAGGACCGCGTTCGGATGGTGTTGCCCTGACGTCCGGACGGCTGCAATTTTTCTCCACGTCTTGCCTTATAAAGGATCGCGTGCGGACGATGTAATCCTATCGTCCAAACAAATGCATATGTCTTCCCATGTACGTGTCTGCAAAGGAAAACCTAATTCTTATTGAACTCTGAAGAGCGTTTGGACGTGTTACTATAACGTCTGGACGGATGCAACCTTGAACTACTGTTCAAAGCTTCTTGACATTGATGGGCGTCCGGACGCATATGACTAGGTCGTCCGAACGGAAACTTGGGATCCGACTTCTCTGAGTTGGGATCTACACAGAATCCTCTCTGAACATCTTGAAACACTTTTCTGAAATGAAGACTCTGAAAAATACGGCATCCCTGATTATATAGCAACATTACATAATAGTGATTTTGTCAAACAGAATGCAGCCAACAAAAAATAACAAAATTAATTGTGATATTATGACGGCTGTCAATTGGATGCAAAAACAAAATACAAAAGTAAACATAACAATCCAAATGGCACAGATATATCAATATCAACCCAACACATACACAAAATAAGATTTTCATACACAATACCTCAAGAAAATATTCCAGTCAATAAATAATATATTATTCTAAAAAGCATACAACTTAAAAGAATAAAGGGAATCAAAAAGAATACAATGGAATGAGAAGAGATGTGCAAAGAATGCCAAAATCTCAGGAGAAATTTGCGAGAAAATGCACACAACATGACATGATAAATCAAGAAAAAAATGCAGTGTCGTGTGGCTGCCCAAGAAATTAATGGGCTTGCGTTCGGACGTGTTACTCACTTGTCCGAACGGCACACATCCAGATCACCGATTGACAGAGCCGCGCACGTCTAGACCAAAGAACAGGTTCGTCCGGACGTTTCACACTGAAAGCCGAAATCAGAGGAAAATTTACAGAAAAATAATTTTCCCTAAAGTTAGCTTCAGAACATGCATGTATAAATAACTGATAAGACAGTCAAATAGCAATTCAAAAATATGCAAAGATATATTTGAGAGTTAAGTATTCAATAAGCATAAATTTCCCTACAAATAGAAATTTTAAATAGATGACTTAACTCATGCTATGTGTAACGCCCTAGATTTTAAGATATAACATCTTAAATAGAATTTAAGACTCATGCCGATCAATCCACATTTTAAGTCGCTCGATCGACCACTTCTGCCGATCGATCGATCAATCACTCGATCGACCTGTCGATCGATAATCACTTTATGTCGCTCGATCGACATTATTTTAATAAATGCATATTTATGCACCACCTGTCCTAAATGGTTGTGTGATTAATCATTGCATGCTATAACTCATGTAATGACTAACACCGAGCAGCTAGAATATTATTAAACTCCAATAATATTACTGAATAATTAAATGGACAAGTTTGATTATTCAGTGATGAAATCGGTATATTATTATGATATAATAATATTATAAACTCAATTGTTATTATACTAATATTAATGTTATAATATTAATTGGTATTTATTGTGCTACGTAAATATTATTTGAGATTGTAATATTCAGCATAGTAATATTATCAGTGTAATAATGTTATTCAGAAAACAATATTAACAATGAAATGAACTAGACTAAAAAATGACTTAAATTGATATTTTAATCAATTAAATTAAAATGGTAAAAATCTGAGATAAAAATATCTGCGGTAAAAAGTTAATTAATAATTTTTGAATAAAATATCTACAGGTTAACCCAGGTTAAATTAACTAGATAAAATTTAACCCTAGGTTAATAAGATATTTTATCTTTTAACTCAGATTTAATTAACTGAGATAGAATTTAATTGGAGTTAGTAAAAATATCTCAAGGAATATATTCTTGTAATTATTATTATGACGACTCACTACATAAGTCATCATTGTTTAAACTTGATCACCAAGTTCCCTCTTCTATAAAATCAACACCCCCAGCCGTCTTCTTCCCTTCTTATTCTTCTTTCTCCTTCATTCTTCTTTCTTTCATTTTCTTCTTTCTTGTTCTTTTACTCGAGACACGAACACAGAGAGAGATGAGAGTAAAAGAGAGACCGAGAGAGATCGAGAGATTGGGAGAGAGAGAGAGAGAGAGAGATAAGAGACCAGGAGACGGAGAGAGATTGACGGGAGAGGAGAGAACCGGTGGGTTAGCACCGGAGGAGCAGGAGGCGACGTCTGGTTCTGGATTGTCTACCGGTGGCCGGAGGCTTGATTTCCGGCGTTTGGAGGCCATTCTTCGGCGGGTCTCCAGTAAGAGAGGATTTGGCAGCTTTAGGGGTGAGTTTTTCGGCGAGTTTTCTGGTGGGTTCGACAGAGGGATGATTTTCGGTAAATCTTCTATAAAAATCATCAAGGTAATCCTCACAAATTCTCTTGATTCCTTTGGGTTATTGAGATATAAAATGGGTTCTAGATTGTGCTAGATTATGTTGACGATTTGGGTGTTTTGGTCTGCCGTTTGGCTAACCCGTTTAATGTCCCCTATTTCCTGTTGTGTTTTCTAGGGGATTGGTAGTGGCTATATGGGTGTGATATAGGTTTGAGTTCTTGATGAACCCGTGTAACCAATTGTGAGTATATGGGTATATATGGATTTAATTGTGTCCAAATATTGATGAACTGTGATGTGACCAAGAGAACTGAATTGGGTTATTGTTACTGTTTTGATTGTGAGTGATTTTTGGGATTTAGTTGAATTGGTAGGCTTTGTATTCAAAATTGATAAACCATAGTTTTATGATATGTTGTTTTGCCAACCGAATGACTTTAGTAGTTGTTTTGTTGATATATTTTTATTGTAAAGGATTATTATGATTTTAATGTTTAAAAGAATTCTGGGTTGTTTGTGATATTTTGAATTGAGGTTGTTTTCAAAAGAAAACATGATTTTATAGTATGAATGATTTCTATATTAAGAAAAGGCATTTTGCAAGTTTTATTATTTGATGGTTAATTCTATTTGTTGACTAACTAAATGATTAGATGAGTTAGGGAGTTTAAAATAATAGTGTTGAGTTTATGGAAAATCAAATGGCAGGTTATAGAGTATTTTTTTTTTTTTTTTTTTATGATAATTATACCTACGTGTATAATTAGGATTTATGAAATAATGATAATAGCTATAATTGACGTTCTAAAGTAAAAAGAAAATTGTATCTAAGTAAATATAATTAATATTCATGAGTGATGATGTTAACACTTTGTATGTATAAATTTATGTTTATTGCAGATGATGAGTTAAGAGACTGCACCGGAGGGTAGTAAGTATTTCTAAAATACTTACTTATAGCTTTCTATAATGTCATGATCATAGATTTGTTTATTTGGTTGTGCATGTGACTTTACATATTTTATATTTTAATTAAACTGCTTAATAACGAGCTGGTAGGCAGAAGGGGTTATAGGCCAGTGGTGGGACCATCAGACCCCAGTCGAACCTAATAAATAACCTGACGCTGGGACCTTTGGCTTCCAGTAACAAACCAATAAACGTTAAGTGAGGGGACAGTAATCCCAGGCTAACATGCTATACCGAACCTATGGATTTACGAACGAGTGGTGTGCAAAAGTTGATTAATTAAGACACTGCATTAAAACTGTCACATTACTACTTTATTATTATGTTTATATTCTCTTCATGCCTGGAACATGAATTGCATATACATATAATCATAGAGTTATATATTCATTGTGTTGCATTTCATAAATAAGTGCATATTCACTATATTATTGAAAGCAGTAGATTGACCCATATATTTATATATGGGCGGTAGTCCATTATGCAGGCACAAAAGGTTATTAAATTAAAGGATTTGATTTTGTTAGCATTGAAGAGTTAAAGTTGATATTAATGTAGCTGATGATTTCCTTGTAATGTTTGTATTCTTTTGGAAAACAGTATACTTAGAGGAATACTTGTATTTGATAGATTTTCCATGTATGTTTTTAGTGTCATTAGTGACACTTATTTCAATGTAAAGTTGAATGATTTCAGAATGAATGTCTAGAAGTATTTCGGTCAGCTCAATAAATTATGATTCTTAAATTGTAAAAGAAAAATTATATTCCGCTGTCAATCTATACTTTGATGACGTCAATGTGATGTGTTAGTATTTTCGCCTCATTCTGTGTTTGGACAAAATCACTTATGTGTAAAGATACTGTAAATAGGGATTCCACTTGTCAGAACATTTTTAGAAGACTCTGCATTGCGAAAAAGATAGAAGATTTCAGATTCCCTGTCAGCCGTCCGGACGACGTGTCATCCCATCCGGACGTCCATCTGTCCACTGTTCCATTCGTCCGGACGACTTGTTCATCCCGACCGGACGCCAGACAGACCAGCATCATCCGTCCAGACGACGTATCTTTCCGTCCGGACCCTACACTGTGTCGTGAAGCTTCTGTTCCAGCTTGCATCTGTCCGGACATCTCAGCAGCCCGTCCGGACTTCCATCAGTGATCGATTAGCTTCAGATTCTTTCCAAGTTCAGAATATGGGAAGATTGACACACTGTCCGGACGATGTGGTTTCCCGTCCGGACGCGCTCATAAATAAGGCAAGAAATCGCAATTCAAATATCACCGTCCGGACGTCAGTCAGCCTTGGTCCGAACGCGCTTGTAACTAATATGGAAATTGCCGATTCGACTTCAACCGTCCGGACGTCTGCCTCTCATGGTCTGGACGCACGCAAAGCAGATATGCAAATTGCGTGTTGAAGAATTGCCGTCCGGACGTTCATCCCCCTTGGTCCGGACACAGGAAGCCTTATATGGAAATTACTTGCAGCGGACGTGTGACCGTCCGGACGTTAGTGTCTCACGTCCGGACGCGGATCTTAAACAGGAAAGATTTTCAGCGAAATTTTCAAAAAATCCTGTCGCACAGTTGTCCGTCCAGATGGCCCAGGTTCATCGTCCGGACGGCGTCCGTACATATTACAGCAGTCGCTCATTCTGCACCTCAGCCTATAAATAGAGGCCCATGGGCATTGAGAACTGCAAGAATTCGGTATTGAATTCCACAAGAGCTCAGAGAAGTTCAAGATCCCTCTAAAGCCGGTTCAAGTGTGCTGCGCTACAACTGAAGTCTATCTTAGAGGTCGGTTCTAAGGTAAGGATTCCAATGAAGACCCTTTCAGGTAGGAGACCTGGTTGGGAAGCATTCGTGTTGGGTTACACGTCAGAGAGCAAGGTACGACCATTGTATCGGTACATGTGAGTGTTACTATCTTGTATCTAGCTTCATCTTCTGAATAGTGGAATTCCTAGGTTTGGCTGCCCCGGAGTGGTTTTTTTCTTAGTTGAGTTTCCACTTCGTCAACAAAAACTGTGTCTTTTATTTTCCGTTGTGCTTAATTTTTTGTTGACACTTGTTGCACACACTTTATTTTTAGAAGTCAATTTCAATTTTCAATTGGTATCAGAGCAGGCACACTCCGTTGAAAGGATTTATTTCCTGAGTGTGATCCTCATCTCTTGTGACTTCTATTTTTTATTACACATTTTATCATGGATTTCTCTCAGTTATCTGAAGAAAATCATGACATTGAGCTCTCTAAAAATTTTGTTGAAATAGATAAAATTGTTTCTCCAAAAGAGCTAAAAAAGGTGAAGCAAGAAAAAGAGTCTTTGATTGTTCAGTTATCTGAATCACATGCTTTGATTGACTCTTTGAGATCTGAGAATACTATGCTATTTAACATTATTGATACACTTGAGAATAAATTAAAAGAATCTGAGGATCTCTTGAAAAAATTCTCAAGTGATAATTTGAAAAGCATGCTTTGTATTCATTCAGATATTTCTAACAAGCCTGCTTCAATCGTTGATGATATGAGTACTTCTACTTCACATGCTTCTGATTCTGAAATAGATTCTATTGATATTAAGCCTGTGATAGTAGATACAGCTTGTTTAGAAAATTCTTGCTTAACTAATCATGTGATGCCAAAATCCAAAGATACAGGTACACAAGCTCATGGTAAGTTTGTCCCTACTTGTCATAATTGTGGGAAGATTGGTCATATTAGGCCAAATTGTTATTTGTTGAAATCCCACAGGCCTTGGATTAAGCAGGATGCTCTGAGGAAAAGTGAAGTTGAAGATTCTTCCTCAGCAAAATATGTCCCTCCGCATAAGAGATTTATAAAAGGTAAAGGCAATGTTATTTGTAAGAATGCTAATCATAATTTTGCAGAGAATACAAAGAAGCATTCAAACAAAAGAAGCTTGCCTACCTGTCATCACTGCGACATCCCCGGTCACATCCGATCCAAATGCCCACAACTCCAGAAGTTTAAGGTTCAGAGGAAGTTGCCAACTAGAGCTACATCAGGCACTCTACCTCCTACCGCACTTCAGGCTCCACGGCATCAGCATCAGTTTGTTCCTGCCTACCATGACTATGAAGGGTTTCTGAGCCTGATGCAAGGTATGCTAAGGAGAATGGACAACATGGGCAAGACCTGCAAGCTACCGCCACGAGTCAAGCAGGTATGGGTCAAGAAGTATGAGACCATTCACCCCTTGAGGGGGAGTGGACTCACCTAGTAAAGGTGAAGTCATCCCATGCCTAGGATTTTGGTTCCTAAATCCTAGTGCATGTCAAGTATGTTTGCATTGCATCATTTATCATGTCATATCTTATTCATGCCTTGCATTCTATTTGAGGAACCTTTTTATTCTATCCCCTTATTTTCTCTGGTTTTCATGAGAAGCATCTGCAGATATTTTTTTTTTTTTGGGGATGACAGTTAAAGCACGTCGGGCGGCTGCTTTTCTGTCTTGGTATTTCTAAACCTCTCTCCATGAGGACAGGTTTGGTTTTACCTTACATGTTGGGATTAGATGTCATTTCCTTTTCCATAAGCATGTCTTTGTTGTTTTTTCTCTTTCTCATTTTTGAACAAAAAAAAAAAAAAATTAGGGAGAAGATGCGGAACTTTATTTCTTTCTTTTGATAGCTTTTCAGATATTGCATGTGTTTTTGCCTAATATCTCAGTTCATTGTGCATTGATTAAATATGCTTATATATGATTGAGAGTTTATGCATGATATCTGCTAAGTTTTCCTGTTTCATCTTAATGATAGATAGTTACTTTCCTCATGCGATGAAAATGTGCACTATCTAAGACTCCCTAAGGTACATCTTTTCCTTCTCTAACTTTTTGCTTCTAGAAATGTTAGATAAGTGAAGATGTCTTTGATTAAGATGGTCAAATTGACCAGATGCTAGTTGAACCTAGAGCCTAAAAATTCTGGCACTCTCTAGGTTGCAACACCATAAGAATCAAGCAGTAAATCATATGCATTATGCGCTTTTAAATTGTATATTCACTGCTTATGTGCTGAATTTGCTAAATGCCTTGCCCTCTACGTGCAAGTAAAAATTTTACTTTGTCCTTCATGGTACAAATAGAACAATTAGGTGCAGCATCTTAGGGGGAGTGTATCAGATGAGGGTGGCTAGGCCCTAGTAAGATAAGGTTTGACTTTTGGCTAATCTTTCATTGATTTTCTCTCTTGTTTGGAAAATCTGGTTGCTTTTTGTTCAGTGAATTTCATACCTTATTGAGAAAGTCTTCACACACACACACGTATTGCATGAGTTGAGTAATCTATTTAAAATTTCTATCTGCAGGGAAATTTGTACTTATTGAATACTTAACTCTCATTTATATCTTTGCATATTTTTGCAACGCTATTTGACTGCTTTATCAGTTGATTATACATGCGTGTTCTGAACCTAACTTTTGGGAAAAAAAAATTTCTGCATATTTTTCCCAAGTTTTAGATTTTCAAGTATGAAGCATTCGGACAGACCTATTCTTCGTCCGGACAAGCACAGTCTTACCATATGCTGACCTAGTAGTTGCCATCCGGATGGTTAAGTGACACATCCGGACAGGATCTCTACAAGTTTAAGACTTGCGTCTCTTTCTCTGCCATACACACATCTTTGCATTTTTATTGTGAAAAATAAAAGGACTTGTAATTTTAACAAGTGTGTGTGAACAGTGTGCAACAAAATATTAAATGTGGAAATTAAATGAGACAAATATTTTGTTGATGAAGTGGAAACTCAATTAAGAGAAAAACCACTCCGGGGCAGCCAAACCCAGGATATCCACTATTCAGAAGACAAAGCTAGATACAAAGCAGTAACACTCACATACCCCTAATGCAGTGGTCGTACCTTACTCTCTAACGTGTAACCCAACACGAACGCCTCCCAACCAGGTCTCCTACCTGAAGGGGTCTTCAATGGAATCATTTACCTTAGGGCCAACCCCTAAGATAGACTTCACGGCTGATCAAATCACACACTTGGCAAAGCTAGAGAGTTAGCAGATCTTCAATATCTCCCTAAACACCCTCTCTAAGCTGTAGAGAATTCACCACCGAATTCTATGTTGAAAGCATGCCTAGAGCCTCTTATTTATAGGCTTAGGAAACCCAAAATCGACTCAAAAACGGATTCTGAGACACGCGCGTCCGGACGGGCCAAGTTTTTCTTGTCCGGAAAGTAATTCTAGAATTTTCTGTAGGGCCGTCCGGACGGGCAAATCTTTCCATCCGGACAGAGGCCATCTAGATGCTCAATTTACAGCACTTTTTCTTAGCTTTCCAATGACGTCAATTTCGTCCCAATCCGATATTTGAGTAAAGAGTTATGACAAAAATACCCGAGGGTGTCCGGACTGCTTGACCGAACGTTCGGACGATCAACTGCAACCGCCTTTCCAAAATAGCACCGAAAGCTTCCATAACAAGGCCGCGTTTGGACGGTTGCACTTTGGCTGCACGGAATTACCGTAATAAGGTCTTGGAGCGTCCAGACCATAAGGGAGATGTCCGGACAGTTGAATTGGTGCATGCAATTTCCATATATGAAGCTTGATCGTCCGGACCATGAAGATTGCCATCCGGACGGTTGAACTTTGTATGCACGTCTTGCCTTATAGAGAACATTGTTCAGACGGTAGCAGTCGTCTTCCTTAACTGTGTCTTGGGGCAAAAACCCTAATTCTTGTCAAACACTGAATGGCGTCGTCTGGACGGTATAACCACGTCGTCCGGACGGATGCACTGAAACACTGGGATTTTCTTGAACTCTGAAGAGTGTCCGAACGATTTGCAATTACGTCCGGACGGATGCAATCTTGAACTGTTCGAAGCTTCTAGACACTGATGGGCGTCCGGACAGAAAAATCTCGTCGTCCGGACGGATGTTGCTGACTGATGAGCGTTCGGACGGAATACCACGTCGTCTGGACATAGCTGAAGAGTAGACTCTGCATTCTATTGGACAAAATCACTCTGGATAAAGTGATTTTGTCCAATAGAATGCAGCCAACACAAAAACTAACATATTGATTTATCATGGCATCTTGTGTGTTTTTCTCGTGGATTTCTCCCGAGATTTTGGCATTTTTTGCACATCTCTTTTCATCCCATGATCTTCATTGTGTCTTCCGTTATTCTTTTAAGTCTTTGTGCTTTTAGAATATTGGAATATTTGTTGGGATATTTTCTTGAGATAGTGTGCATGAAAATTCTTCTCTGTCTGTGTGTTGGGCTGGTCTTGATATATTTATGCCTTATGAGTAGCTGCATTGCTTATATTTCTCTTTGGCATCCATTTGACAGCCGTCTTAAATACCACATTATTTTTGGAACTAATAGGATCTAATGGTATTTTTGGAAGTATTTCTGGTTGGTTTTGATTCAGGAATATGACATCCAGCGGCTCCCAGCACAATGTTTGACAGATGGATCCTTTGGAAAACTGACTGTTGTTGAAGTTGGATGTTAAAATTCCAAAGGTCTCAGGATTAAGATGAGCTTTTCCCCCTAGCTCATGCAGAGCATTCCGTAGATTCCCTTAGATCTGCATCAGTTTGAGGTTCAGTGGTGACTCTCCTCAGTTATCTTGCAGACCAGTTGCTTAGAGGATGTCAATCTGCGGATAACCAGTTTCAGGCTTTGCAAAATCAAGAGATTGAAGGATTTTCAGTTCGTGGTTCCGGGCTGCCTAAGCTAGAAGCCGAAGTAGTACAAATCCAGCTTTTACGGATTTCTCTCCGTTACTTGATTTTTGTGGATCAACAGGATTTGGTACTTGGAGGATTTCTGTTCCTCTCTTTTGAGCCACGTGCAGACTTTTCTTTATTTTCCTATTGGTTTGGATTTTAGAAAGTTTTTTGTTTGTGAATATTATTACTTTGTTTACCCTTGTACTTTTGAGTCTTTGAGGGGGAGTAATTGTTGTGTGGTTTTTCTCATTACTTTGTTTTATCCTTTGTCCCTTTGTGACAAAAAGGGGGAGTAATTTTTGATTTGGACCAGGAATGTATTGGGGAAATGCACCTGGTGCTATAGCTAATCGAGTAGTTCTAGAAGCATGTGTACAAGCTCGTAATGAGGGGCATGATCTTGCTCGTGAGGGTAATGAAATTATTCGTGAGGCTGGTAAATGGAGTCCTGAGCTAGCTGCCGCTTGTGAAGTATGGAAGGAGATCAAATTTGAATTCCCAGCAATGGATACTTTGTAATCCCGTGTAATCCAGAAGAACGCATTTTTGCTATTCTACTAATACTTGTAAATCTATATAGAGAATTAACCCAACCTATACGAGAAATAGAAAAGGTGGACCTCTCGTAAAGTACTAAATTATAGTAGAATCAACGCAACGCACATTATCAACCAACTTCCTATTTTAGATCATTCCCGGCTACCTTGTTATGAACGATGAAGAGAAGGGATTCCATCCAACTCCCAAGAAAGACTAAAGAATAAGATTTGAATTATCGGTCAAGTAATTTTTGCCCCAAAATGGCCAAAGGGGGAGTTTGGACAAAATCACTTATGTGTAAAGATGCTGTAAACAGGGATTCTACTTGTCAGAACATTTTCAGAAGACTCTGCACTGCGAAAAAGATAGAAGATTTCAGATTCCCTGTCAGCCATCCGGACGACGTGTCATCCCGTCCGGATGTCCATCTGTCCACTGTTCCATCTGTCCGGACGACGTGTTCATCCCAACCGGACGCCAAATAGACCAGTATCATCCGTCCGGACGACGTATCTTTCCGTTCGGACCATACACTATGTCGAGAAGCTTCTGTTCCAACTTGCATCCGTCTGGACATCTCAGAAGCCCGTCCAGATGTCCATCAGTGATCGATCAGCTTCAGATTCTTTCTAAGTTCAGAATATGGGAAGATTGACACACCGTCCACACGATGTGGTTTTCCGTTCGGACGCGCTCATAAATAAGGCAAGAATCGCAATTCAAATATCACCATCCGGACGTCAGTCAGCCTTGGTTCGGATGCGTGTGCAACTAATATGGAAATTGCTGATTCAACTTCAACCGTTCAGACGTCTTCCTCTCATGGTCCGGACACAAGCAAAGCAGATATGGAATTACGTGTTGAAGAATTGCCGTTCGGACGTTCATCCCCCTTGGTCTGGACGCGCAAAGCCTTATATGGAAATTACTTGCAGCGGACATGCGACCGTCCGGACGTCAGTGTCTCACCGTCCGGACGCGGATCTTAAACAGGAAAGATTTTCAGCAAAATTTTCAAAAAATCTTGTCGCACAGTTGTCCTTCCGGATGGCCCATGTTCACCCTCCGGACGGCGTCCGTACATATTACAGTAGTCGCCCATTCTGATGTGAACCCCGTCAAGAATAACGAGACCCAACAACGAAAGGGAACCCAAGACCGTTCTAAGGACAGATTCGAATGGAAAAACCTCGACCCGTTGTTTATGACAAACAAGAACCTCGGTATAAGGAAGACGCCACAAACGGTGGTGGAAATTCCGTTTGATAAGTCGAGATGAACGCCACGGGAAATCCCGATAAGTTCGAGTAGTTCTTCAAAGAACCAAAGAGAATAAAACCTCACAAGTTTTATGAATCATTAATGTCTCCCGATTACATGGTAGGTACACCTATTTATACAAGAAAATTACTTGCGGAGAAAGTAGTTCTAATCCTAATAAGTAAACAAATCAATTCCTAGCAAGGAAAGAAAATAAAGTCCAAATCAATTCCTAGCAAGGAAAGAAAATAAATAAAGATCTTAGGTAGGTAAAGAAAATAAGTCTTGCAATCCGATCCTTCTAAATTAACGAACAATCTCAGCAGTTCTTAGCCTTGACCGGATCCTTCTAGAACTTGAATCAAGGTGACAATTCTTTGTTGCCCACGTGGATCATGCTCAATGGGCCTCCCCGAATTTGCTTGAGCCCATAACTCTTGGATGAGTCCGTTGAGCACATCCTTGAACTTCTTTGCTCGTGCTCTCGTAACCGGCCCAATTGGTACTTGAACGAGATCCTTCAAAGCGGTGCCTTGATCTCCATCATTCCCCTCCTCTTGAAAAGGATTTGCCCTCAAATCATCACCTACATCAAAAGGACTCAAATCAGTAACATTAAAAGTAGTACTGACATTGTACTCACCAGGTAAATCTAGCTTGTAAGCGTTGTCATTGATACGCTCGAGGACTTGAAAAGGGCCATCTTCTCTTGGGAGCAATTTGGAACGTCTTTTCACAGGGAATCTTTCTTTTCTCATATGCAGCCAAACCCAATCTCCGGGTTCAAAAACCAGGTTGCGACATCCCTTGTTGGCTTGTGTGGCATATTGTTCCGTTCTTCGCTCAATGTTGAGTCTTGCTTTCTCTTGTTCTTCTCCCCACCGAAATCCAACGTTCTTCTTGATCACTTCGGTAAGCGGTGCGGCTAAGCTACTGAAGTCTCTCACGAATCGCCAGTAGAAACTAGCAAGTCCATGAAAACTACGAACATTACCTACACTTGTGGGGCTCGGCCAATCTTGGATTGCACGTACCTTCTCCTCATCAACCTGTATACCTTGTGCACTAACAACAAATCCCAAAAATACAAGCTTATCGGTGTAAAAAGTGCACTTCTTTAAATTAGCAATCAACTTTTCTTTCCTTAGCACATCTAAAACGGATTTCAAATGTACTACATGATCGTCTATGTTTTTGCTATAAATGAGTATATCATCAAAATAGACAACAACAAATCTGCCTATAAATGCACGCAAAACATGGTTCATAAGTCTCATAAAGGTGCTCGGAGCATTAGTCAAACCAAAAGGCATAACTAACCATTCATACAAACCATATTTTGTTTTAAAGGCAGTTTTCCATTCATCTCCTTCTTTTATCCTAATTTGATGATAACCACTTTTTAAATCAATCTTAGAAAATATGCAAGAACCATGATGCAGCTCATCTAACATATCATCTAAGCGTGGGATAGGATGACGATACTTTACCGTTATGTTGTTGATGGCTCGCCAATCAACGCACATTCTCCACGTCCCATCCTTCTTAGGTACAAGTAAGACCGGAACCGCACATGGGCTCATGCTCTCCCTCACGTGCCCTTTCTCCAACAATTCACTTACCTGCCGTTGAAGCTCCTTTGTCTCCTCGGGATTGCTCCTATAAGCTGGTCGGTTTGGGATGGTTGCACCGGGAACTAAATCAATTTGATGTTCAATCCCTCGGATTGGAGGTAACCCATGTGGTGTTTCCTCGGGGAAGACATCCTCGTACTCCTGCAAAAGAGAAACAATAGAACTAGGCAAAGCAAGGTCAAGTTCGTTATTGTTTAAAAGTGCCTCTTTGTACAAAAGTACAATCATCGGCTGTTTTGAAAACATTGCCCGCTTGATCTCACTCACTTTTGCATAAAAATTCTTTTGTTTTCTCTCTGATTTTCTCTCAAGGGCCGAACTTTGATTTTCTTTCTCTCTCTCATTTTTCTCGGCCTCTCTCTGTTTTTCACTGTTTTTCTTTCACTCACTCTCTTTCTTTTGATCACTCTCCTTTTGTAATCTCACTTGATCCTCGTATACTTGCTGCGGTGTCAATGGTACAAGAGTGATTAATCGTTGATTAAGTACAAAAGAGTACTTGTTCGTAAAGCCATCATGCTTCACTTGCCTATCGAACTGCCATGGACGCCCTAGCAATAAGTGTCCCGCCTGCATCGGTATTACATCACACAACACTTCATCTTCATATTTACCGATTCGAAATGCAACTAACACTTGCTTGTTCACCCTTATCTCACCACTATCATTTAGCCATTGCAACTTGTACGGTCTAGGGTGCTTTATCATGGGCAATCCCAATTTCTCCACCATAATTGTGCTTGCAACATTAGTACAACTACCACCATCAATAATCACACTACATACCTTGTCTTTAACGTAGCACCTTGTGTGAAAGATGTTCTCCCGATGTACTTCATTAACTCCTTTTGCTTGCAAGCTCAATGCTCTTCTCGCCACCAATGTCAATGCGTTAGGGGCTAAATACTCCTCATCGGAAACATCCTCCAATGGCGGCATGTTGTCGGTGTCGGAATCTTCATTATCGGTCACAATTTCTCCATTGGCTTGCAACACCATGGCTTGCTTGTTTGGACATTGACTTGCTATGTGGCCCTTGCCTTGACATCTAAAACACTTAATATCACGATTCCTAGAGGTAAAGGCTTCGGTTTTACCTTGAGGAACGTGGCTGGTGGTCACGGACTTGGGCTCGGGTTTGGGTGTTTGTGACTTGTCCAGCGGCTTGGCTTGACTCAATTTCCAAGAGGTAGAACTAGAGTTATGGCCTGCACGTGTCTCACTCCCTCTCTTGAGTTGTTGTTCCACTTTGATAGCCATATGCACCATATCTTCCAATTCCACATAATGCTGCATCTCTACCTTATCATGGATCTCCCGGTTTAAGCCAAGTAAAAATCTAGCCATTGTAGCCTTCCCGATCTTCCTCTACATTAGCGCGGATCATAGCAATCTCCATCTCCTTGTAGTAATCCTCTACGCTTCGACTCCCTTGTCTAAGA